>NC_082382.1:4646138-4671138 GCF_031168955.1 Gadus macrocephalus | reverse complement strand
TTAAGGGGCCGTTGAGAAACGTGCATGGGGAAGGGAAGGTGTTCCCATTACTGTAAGGGACTGCTTCACTAAGCTATTTTACCCACTTTCCCTAAGCTGATTTAAGCAAACTAAACCAAACGTAATAGGTATCGAGGTTATCTAAAGCGTACTCGCAGACATTCAGTTAAAAATAAGCCTTTCCCTTTGTGTCTTTGTGTGTTTTGTTAGCACTCAGGTATAGCATGGTCTGGAGGGCATAGAGGAGCACAGCAGATGAAGGGATTATTATTTTATAAAACAGGCTTCCACACATCTTTCCCCCGTAGTCCAGGTTAGGGTTGGCTCGACAAACAGAGGTACGCAAACATTTGGGTTCAGAATGGACAGATGGATGGACAGATAGATACTGTAGATGGACAGATAGATAGAGGACAGATAGATAGATGGATGGACAGATAGACAGATAGATAGATGGACAGATAGATAGATAGATGGACAGACAGACAGACAGACAGACAGACAGACAGACAGACAGACAGACAGACAGACAGACAGACAGACAGACAGACAGACAGACAGACAGACAGACAGACAGACAGACAGACAGACAGACAGACAGACAGACAGACAGACAGACAGACAGACAGACAGACAGACAGACAGACAGACAGACAGACAGACAGACAGACAGACAGACAGACAGATAGATAGATAGATAGATAGATAGATAGATAGATAGATAGATAGATAGATAGATAGATAGATAGATAGATAGATAGATAGATTTATTAACTTTATTGATCCCCAAGAAGGTAAATTCCTTTGTTGCAGCCCAGCAGCATTGAAAAACACAGGATAAGATACAATACAATAACAATACATGCATGGATACATGGATAGCAATCATAAGATGAAAGCCCTTATTTCTCAGGGAATCTTTGGAACATGTTAAAAATGTTCCTCCTTTTTAAAAGGTTGAACCTCCCCTTGTACATTTACAGAAACATAAATGATGTTTCATTTTTGATCTTGTTGTTGAGATCGATGAGATAGATGTAGGGCGAGACATGAGCATTATGACTCACGTACACTCGTGAGGACACATGTGAGGACACACTCCAACACATTTTTCACACTCTCAAAAACAAATCCAATATTAAGGCTGGACCGAGAAACACGCAAAATAACTTGGAAGAAAGCAGAAGATGAAAGAGAGAGCAACAGCAACGTGCACACTCACACACGCACGTGCCCTGAGAGACACAGCACTGGTTTTGATGCAGTCCGTCTGATTGACATCCAAAGGACTACACATATTAAGAGAGAGAGAGAGAGAGAGAGAGAGAGAGAGAGAGAGAGAGAGAGAGAGAGAGAGAGAGAGAGAGAGAGAGAGAGAGAGAGAGAGAGAGAGACCGAGAGAGACAGAGACCGAGAGAGAGAGAGAGAGAGAGAGAGAGAGAGAGAGAGGGGGAGAGAGAGAGAGCCTGTGTGACTGTTGGAGTGGCCGTTCCCCAGCATGCTCATCATGGATTCAATCAAACTCCATGCCAGGAATTTCTAGGAATTTATTGACTGTGCTCATATTAAGTTCTGCATACCCCACCCCTGCACACACACTGACGCAAACACACACACATACACCCATACACAAACACACACACACACACACACACACACACACACACACACACACACACACACACACACACACACACACACACACACACACACACACACACACACACACACACAGAGGCACACATAGACACAGGAGGAGAGGAGGGGGCGTGGGTGGAGGAGGGGAGGAGGAGGTGTGGGAGAGGAGGAGGATGGAAGGAGGGGTGGTTGGATACTGTCCTTTTGACAGTGACGAGGGCTTTCGGTCTTCCCGGCCGTGCGTTAGGCTTGCTGCTACACATTGTCACAGCATGTGGTTGTGTAATGGCAGCAGACTTTTGTACTTTTGTGTTTGGATGTTCTTGAATGTTATTTATTGAAGGACAAATTTCCCCGGTGGAGACATGAATCTGTATTGAAAGTGGGTCATATATGTGGTAGAATAATAACATACATTTCTAATTTGGGGACTTCTTGACCGGTAAAATACAGACAGTGACTTTTTGGCGCTTGTGGATTGAAAAGACAACTCCCACAATGCCAATCAGCGTCTCCCTGAGGGACGTAACATAACAGCCAATCAGCGTTCACTCCCTGAAGTTCAGAGGGAACTGCAGCATGGAGGGGAAGTGATTGTTGCCGTTTGCGGTCTCCCCGAGCTCTATATCTAAATAATATAATATTTATATAGTTATCTATATAATATAATATAATATATATTGTCACGGCCAAAACCTGTGTGCGCCTCCAGATGATATTATTAATTAGAGGCTGAGGCGGGTTCTCGGACGTCTCTGGTACTTCCACAACGAGTAAAGACTCGTAGTGGGGGTTATCTCAGCCAGAGTCTTGCACGGGTTCGGGTACCCGACGGGTAATCCGCAAAATTTGGATGAAACGGGTGAAGGAGAATATTGTGTTGGACATGGGTGTGGGTCGGATCGGACGCCTGAACAGCGGGGGTCGATCGTTTTGCGATTGCGAGCGAGAATTCTCCGGTGCTGGATATGTTATTCAGGAGTGGAGGAGTCAACTAAAACCCCCCACAGTGGATGTCCTTTTTTTTGCACAGCAATCTAAAGCACAACGGCAAACAGCAGATAGTGTAATTCCCCGGCGTTCCATCTAATATTTTCCTTCGGGTTCGGGTCGGGCGTCGGTATCAATTTATAGTGGGTCCATTAGGGTGCGGAATGTAATTCGTGGGTACGGGCGGTTGCGGGTTCACAAAATAAGACCCATGTATTGATTCTCGGCCATGGTGGAGAAGGAATTGGGGGAAGAAACGTTGGCTTTGACTCTCTGATGTCGAGATATACCGCCACTTCAGATTGATGTGGAAGGACCAAAGACGTCGGAGAACCCGACGCAGTCGCTTATTCATAATATCATCAGATCACCAGAGGCGCACACAGCTTTTGGCCATGATATTATAGATTAAATTATAGTTGTCTATATATTATCTTAGAGCTCCAGGTCTCCCGCCGGAGCTCCTGGAGTGTTCTAGAATATCGTATAGAACACGGCCAACAGCTGGATGATATTATGAATAAACGACTGCATCTCTAGTACAACTTAATTGCTTCTTTAGCGCTCGTGTGATATACCGGTCGCACGGTAACGTCAAAATCCATATCGTAGCCAAATTCACACCGGTGTGCTCTCCATACAGTTTATACCATACACCCCTAAGTCCCACCCGCTGCCACTGGCATCTGTAACGTGCTTGTAGTTTTTTAGAGCCCCCCTCTCAAAATTCCTGCTTATCCCAGATTATTATCCATCCACTGCTAATTTCACTTTTGAAGAAGTAGATCAAATTATTTCCCACGTGCCAAATAACAGTGGCAGTGGATACAATGGGGTGACATATGGGACCATCAAAGCCAGAAAACCCCAGTCCACCCAAATGCTAACATATTTATTTAACAACAGTATGATTAATGGAAAGGCGCCAGGATCATCATCCATAGAATACCTAAGAAAGAAAACATTCCAAGCAACCCATCCACATGGAGGGACATCTCTCTCCTTCTCACTGTCTACAAAATCTTTATGAAATGTCTGCTTGGCCGCATCCTCCCATGGCTTGTAGACACAGGCATCCTCTCAACCAAACAAAAAGCTTATATAGACAGACAGGGTATGAACGAGCATGTGTTCTGCCTTAAAACTGGAATTTATGATTTTAAACATGAATCATTTAAACTTTATACTGTATTCCTGGATTTTAGAAATGCCTTTGGAACACTATCCCACAAAATGATGCTGAGTGCACTGGAGGAGATCCATCTACCTCAGCCCTTTGCAGACATCATAACGGATTTATATAAGGGATCTTTTCTGCAGGTCATCTGTGGACACCAACTCACAGAGCCCATTCCGCTCCAGGTTGGGATTAAAACAGGCTGTCCCTGGAGTCTGGCGAACTTCATCCTCGCCATTAACCAGTGGCTCAGTCAGTGTGCACCACCTGATATCAGATCCCCAAACCCTGTTCAAGGTTACGCTGACGATCTCGAGGTGTCCTCAAGAGACGAGAGTGTCATACTCAACATGCTGGCCAGAACAGATTAATTTCTGGTATGAAGCCAAATCTTACAAACCACCCTCCTTCACAATTATAGGACAGCCTATCAGGGTCTACTCATGCCACGAGTCATACACCTATCTTGGCCATAACATCAACATTGCGGGTGAGTGGGGGGAGCAGGCACAGGAGCTATGTTTTGCCGATAAGAACAGAATCGATCTTATTGATTCCTCCCCATTCCCTGTAGTCATGAAACTGGACGCTATCAGAGAGGTGGCCCTGGCGAAGGTACAACACCACTTTGCAAACGTCCACATCCTGCAAAATGTCTTACGGGACAATAAAACAGTCCAGGCTGTCAGAAAAAGGCTAGGGCTGAACTCACACTCTACTCGGGATCTCATCTTCCTTTCACATGAAGAGGGGGGGCTGGGTGTCCCAAACGTGGAATGGGTATACACTGCTGCAGGCTGACACACCTCATCAGCATGCTCAACAATGATGATGCCACTGTCAGAGAGCTTGCCAGAGCTTCCCTTCTGCTGGACCTCAGGAAGAAGAAGGTCCCTATGGCCAAAGCAGGCCAGGACAGCTTCCTTGGCTTTGGGAGGAAAAGCAGCGGGAAACTGGACACACAAGCTGCAGGCTTTGGAGTTCGGTCGGACTGGCCGGACCTAAATGATCTGTGCAACAGAATGACAGTCAAACTGGAATGGACACAACACAACTCACACACAGCACCAAAGGCATCTGATGCAGTTGTCACCGACCCATCTGTAACCGCAGAGGCTACTGTTTAGATAGTTTAGTTTAGATAGTTTATTTCGAACATGTGCGGGTAACACAACAAAGTGAACTGAAAAAACAAAAACAAAAAACAAATCCAATGAGAATAGTGAAAACAACAATAACAATAGTCAGTATAAAAAGTAATAATGTGAACCCAACATGTCCGAAAAGGAGTAGGATGAATGTTCCGTTTTCTCCCCACGGAAGGGGTAACCCGGTGTACAAAGGAAATTACTCGGTATTCCACTTTTATTTGTTTATTCTTTAACAAAGGGAAAGCAGGTAATAAATCAAGTGGCTGCACACCGGGTCAAAGTTATGTGCCAACAATACAACTCTTGCGCCACCTTTTTATTGGGCGAACACCGGTCACATGGACCCACAGCACACTGTTCTCTTAAAGAGGCACTACACCATTGGGCTGCCGAGCCTCAGACGTTTATCAATAACTTAAATAAGTAAATAAGAAATAACAAGACTACACAAATAGTAGACCTCCATAGAAAACACAACACCTCCCACTTAAGTTGCTGATCTTATGATCCAGGCAACTTACCAAAATCAATGAAAGGACCCCTTAGTGACACCCTTATTATTATTATTATTTTTTTCTTCTTTTTTTTTTTTTTTTTTTTTTTATGCCCATGTGGAAGTGTAAGTGTCCAATGTCCAAGTCAATCACATCCCTTTGGCAGTTGTGGTGCACTGCCTGGGGATATGCATGCTCTTACCTCTTCATGAGTGAGCAATGTGATGGACATGGTGGCAGCGCTAGGCTTGCACCAACCAGCCAACAAGGGGTACGGGTGGTGACTGGGGTTTGGGCGGTGTGCAGAATGAGAGGGGGTCAGGAGGAGGCGGGTGTCATGGCAGCTGGGGTGGATGAGTTTGGTCCTCCACCGGGAGCAGGACCACCAGCCTTCTCACGTCTCTTCTTATAACTGCCATGGGCAGTGAAGAACTCTTCTTTCGGCCACCCGCCAAGGAAACAGGAAGGCCAGCACAAGTTGCGATGTCGGCATCCCTGACGATCCCTTTACTATCAGGGTAGACTTTCAGAATCCGGCCCAGACGAAACTGACCTCTCAAAGCGTTTGGGTCAGCAATCCAGACGAGGTCGCCGACTTTGACGTTCCTCTCTGTCCGGTGCCACTTGTGTCGAACAAACAAATTTGGGCCAGCTAGTTCTCTCCACTTTGCCCAGAACCGGTCCACTCCGATTTGAATAGCCCTTAGTCGACGCCAGGGATGGGTCTCTAGGTCAAGCCCGCTGGTGTCTCCTCCAAGCGATGCTCGACCCAGTATTAGGGAGTTGGGTGTTAGATACTCGACCGAGTCTTCCTGTTCTTGAGCTCTGGCATCGATTGGACGCTCGTTTGTCAGGTTGGCTGCCTGATAGAACAGAGTCTGGAGTTCTCCCCATGTGAAAGACTCTGTAGCTCCTCCAAGGCTTGTGAGCGCCCTCTTCAAAAGCTTTACAGCAGCCTCCGCGGCTCCATTCCTGTGGGGTGCATCTGCGGGGTGGAACTCCCACTTCCACTCGGTCCCGTTCTTGGCAGCTACATCCTCCATTGGCGCAGCCTGCAGGCAAGCCAGGTGTTTATGCAGCTCACGCAGAGACGCCTTGGCGCCAACAAAATTGGTGCCTCTATCGGACCATAGTTTCTTTGGATGCCCCCGCAGAGCAACAAAGCGGGAGTACGCTTGGAGGAAGCTTTCTGCCGATTGGTCATCTGTGAGGTCCGCATGGACGGCTCTCGAGGCCATACAACAGTAAACAATGCCCCAGACCTTCTTGCTTGTCCTTCTTTTAACAGCGTCTTTTACTTGTAAGGGGCCAAAAAGATCGAGGGTTGTGTACTCGAATGGGCTTGCTCTTTTGGTTCGCTCTTGAGGGAGATCACTCATTATTTGCCTGCACATCTCGGCTCTTTGCTTTCTGCAGGTGACACAGTTGTTCAGCACCTTCTTAACTGTCCTTCGTCCCTGCATGATCCAGGCTTTCCTTCTTGTCCGTAGAAGGGTAGAGGCGACACCTTCGTGGTTTTCCTCATGTGCCTCCATAGCCAGCAGGGTCGCTAGCCACGACTGGCATGGGATTAGCGGTACAGCCACCCTGTCCTCATCCCAACGTTGGATTCTCCCTCCGCAGAGAAAGAGTCCCGTCTTTTCCTCCTTCTGAACCACCAGGCGATCCAGGGTTGTGTCGCGGAACTTGACACCATCTTGAGCTTCGAGAGCTACATCTTTGAAAGCTGTTGCTCTTTCTTCCACAGACAGGCATGGTCTTGCCTCCCACTTTGACTGAACTGGGGCCTTGCAGTTGCCACCCAGCCAGATTTCCACTGCTCGTCTTATCCAGGCGATGGTCCCGCACAACCGTGTCAGTGAACTGAACCTTCGGGGGTCCACAAGGCGCACAAGCGCAACGCTGGTCGGGCCCGACCATTTCCTGGGCTGGGCTCCTGCTGTGACAAGGGCCGAGAACGCCTTCCTCCGAAGTTCCCCGATCTCTTCAGTGACAGAGGGGTTGATCTCTCTGGCGGTTTTCACAGGCCAATCTGTTTCAGGCAGCTTCAAAAATCCAGGGCCTTCCTGCCAGACTGATCCCTCGGCAAGCTCCTCAGGGGATGCTCCCCTTGTGATGGGGTCGGCGATATTGTCTTCTCCTACGACCCACCTCCAGCTGTCCACTGGTCCGGCTTTTTGGATTTCTCCAATCCGGTTCGCAAAAAATGTCTGATAGCCATAGCTATCCTTCTGGATGGCTCCCAGGATTGTCTGACTATCGACAAAATGGATCCACTGTTCGACCTTGATGTAGCAGTGCTTCTCGAAGTATGTCTTCAGGCGGGTTGCAAAGACAGCCCCACAAAGCTCTGCTTTAATGACATCACCTTTCTGGTCTAGAGGGGTGAGCTTGGCCTTTGATTCGACCAACTTCACTACGACTCCATCTTGTTCCGTCTCCCACCGAAGGTAAAGAACGGCTCCATAGGAAGTTTCGCTCCCGTCGGAAAATGTGATCCCCATCGGGCGGCCTATGGCTCCATGGGGTGTGAGGCTCCTATCAAATCTGACTTGGCCAAGCCTTACATACTGCTCAAAGAGCTTTATTGCAGCCTCTCGAAGACGTGTCGAGAGAGGATCATCCCAGGTGTCCTTGGAGGGACGGTCTCTTCCTGCTTCCTGAAAGGACTCTCTTATGAGCATCACTCCTCGTTGCTTGGCAGGTGAGTCCAGGCCGATGGGGTCATAGAACCCTGCGACCTGACTCAGTAGCATGCGCCTGGTGAGAGGGTCGGGGGTGCCGTCTCTGATCTCATCCTCCCGTAGATCCAGCCCGGTTCTCATCTTTCCTCGCCTCTTTGAAAAGTTCACAGACGTTAGCACACTGAGTTTGTCAGATTCGGGTTTGTATCCCACTCCCAATGCCTTATTCTCTTCGTCCCGCATCTGGTTGGGGAGTATCAGGGTCTTTGGCTCTGTCGACCCGACGTTGTTGGGGTCAGTGGGTTTTTCACTCCTCCCACTTTGGCCTGTCAGGACCCAGGGCTTGAGGGAGAAACCCCCTGCTTTTAGGATCTCCTCCACTCCTTTGGTCATTTTAATCAGGGTTTGGAGGTCATTATGTGACGTCAATATGTCGTCCACGTAGCAGTCCTCTGTCAGGATCCGGCGTTCTGCAACCATGGATGCAAACTGGGGCAGGTTTGCCGTCTCTCTCATGGCAACCTGAGCGATGCATCCGGCAGGCTTGTCGCCGATGTTGACCCTGACGACGGCAAACACACCGATTTCATCATCGGGGTTATCCCTCCAGAGGAATCGATGGAGGTGTACCTCCTCGTCCTTCAGCCACACTGAATTATACATTTTTTTAACATCACCAAGAGCAGCGTACAATCTGCTCCTGAATCTCAGGAGGACGCCTCGGATTTGGTTGAGGACATCAGGGCCTTTGTGCAGAAGGTTGTTCAGGCTCATCCCTTTAAACTCCTGGCTACTGTTCCAGACTATCCTCACTGGCGTTGAGCTAGAATGAGGATTCGGGGCGACCAGATGGCTGATGTACCAGATCGGCCCGTTCCAGCCCTCAATCTCTTTCTTTGTGAGCTTGATGGCTGCTCCTCTTGATACCATCTCGCGGATCTGCTCTCCATATGCCGCTTTCCATACAGGTTCTCTTGCCAGTCGAGCCTCTGTGTTCCGGAAGGTTGCTTCCACTGCTCGGCGGTTATCTGGCAGAATCGCTGGGTCGGCCTTCCATGGGTAGGCCGCATCCCAGTGTGGGGCGTCACTGTGCTTGTCTACTAGCACATAAGAGAGGCAGTCCTTTATTTTCTCTAACTCCCTTTCTTCTCCAAGGGTCATCTCTTTGCCTCCCGGGGGACACTTGCTGCACTTGCAGCTCCCGCATTTCGGGTCACATGCTGCTCCAATACTGTCCACCACTTGAACCACTCAAACACCTCTTTATTCGTGGCAGTGGTGCTGCTGAGTGTCACTTTTTCCATCCTCGTTGGGTCCTCGTCACTCAGGTCTATGGTGTCCACAAGGACCTCCTTGTACACCCTTGAGGATGTTCTCAAGGACCTTGCAAAGTGGGTTTCGGACTGGTGCAGCGTTAGGTCGACCATCTCAAAGAGATCAGGGTGAGTACCGCCAACAGTTTTGCCCAGTGGGCCGTCCCAGAGGACTAGATCTCCCTCCATCTTGAACGGCTGTGGAACTAGGCGACCTTCCCTGTGGCTGATCAAAAGATCTATGTTCTCAGGACGGACCAGTTCTTCTGCAGCGACGTCGGGAAAGATCTTTTGCAGTTGCTGCGGAGTGACAGGCTGACTTATCTCCGCAATACTCTCCAGGCCATAGCAGAGCAGTTTGTGTTCCGTTACCGTCCCCTTGGTGGTCTTCACTCTTAGACGCAGGGAGTATCTCTTGGTTGTGACAGTCTTTCTCATCCCTCCTACTCCATGGACGATTAACTTAATGCTCTCACCAATCAGTCCAAGGCGTTGGGCAGCGTTGTTTGTTATATAGTTGGTGTCAGAGGCCAGGTCAATAAGAGCACCGATTAGCTGGCCTGAGTTAGTGGTTACCTCCAGCAACATCATTACCACCGGGTATTCTTTCAGTCCACCTCCAGCAGTGCAGATCGTTGTTGAGACTTTGTTGGAAAATGCCTTCCTGAATTCTGCTCTCAGTTCCGGAGTGACTTTCGCCAGGAGCTCTACCTGCTGGCTGGTCATCCCGAGGCCTTTTCGTTCCACCCTCTTGGTACCTTGCTCCTCGCTACCAGTGTCTTTTCCTTGAGCGATGAACTTGGGGCAGAGCAGATAATGGTGAGACTCTTCTCTGCGGCAGTCCACTTTACTGCAGAGAAACTTTGGGTTGCAACGGCCATCCTTTAGGTGGAAGCACAGGCACCGATTGCATCCCCCATGGGTCTTTAGATGGGCCTTTCTCCTCTGGAGATCCATCTCCCTGAAGGCTTTGCAGGCAAACAGCCTGCCAGCGTGTGTCTCATCGGCACAGGCAGTGCATGAGCCCAAGCATGAGCCCGTTGACTGAGACCCTCTTTGGCCTGAGGTGGCTTTGGAGAACGCTTTCTTGGCTCCTCTTTCTTGCTTGTCTGCCGGGCCTCTCACTGAGGGGCTCCACTCTCCAGGACTTGCCTCCAGCAGATCCAGCTCCTCCAGGATTGCCTCCTGTTTCTTCAGGAAGCGCAGCAAGCAGTCGAAGTGGTTAGGTGGAGCAAAACCATTCGCAGCCTCAAACTTGTGTTCAATCCATTTCTCCTTCAGAGAGCTTGGGAGCTTGCTTTCAAGGGACTGTGCTACCCAACGGTTCTTTATAACATCCTCTTCTCCCAGGATCATAAGGTTGCTAAGGGCCCGCTCCACGGTTTGGATCAGCTCAATTGCTTTCCTGGGGTTGTTTCCTTTTACGGGGAGTAGGGCCTGAACCTCCTCGGATATCCTCAGGACGATTTTCGCCTTGTTCCCGAAGCGGTTGTCGAGGCGCCTGAACATTTCATCTGCTGACGCACAGCTGGACAGAACCAGGTCTTTTTTCACTCTGTCGCTGAGACTTGCTAGGAGATGGAACCTTGTAACCCCAGCCGTCCTCTGTGGGTTTCCCAGCTGTTCCAGCTCTTCCCACTCAGCCTTCCACCGGTAGTAGTCGGTCATGTCTCCTGAGAACGTGGGCAGGCGTGTTCTTTCAAGACTGATCTGTGGTCTGAAGCCGTACACCCCGGGATTCATGCCAGGGATGCTTTGTGGTGGTGCGTGTGGGAAGTTCGGAACCGCAGGCGCCGCCTCTTCTCCCCCGTCAAGCTCTTCAGTCCGCTTCAACTTTTTCCAGCTCTGCACCCAGTCATGCAGTCTGTTTCCCAGGTTGTATAGCTGCTGCTTGTACACTGTTGTCTTGGCTTCAGAGACAATGGTTTCCCATTCAAGCACCTTCCGCTCGAGCATGCTGATCCTCTCCTCCAGGCTCTCTCTCAGGACTTGACAGTCTTCCTCCGGCAACTCCTTCACGTCAGTGTACTCAGCCTCGGCGCATTTCTCCTCTGCACCGTCGGCGTACAGTTTTATTTCGACATAGGCGAATTTGAACCATAATGTCTCCTTAGCGAGCTGCAGCGTGTCTGTGTATGTGTCAAGGCACATCGCCGTTTTCTCCTCTGCATGAGCTGCTTCTTCTTCTGCCTTTTCCACTCCTCCGAGAGCATCAATATATTCGAGACCAGTATCGTGCACCTTTTCAAAGTCCACACCAAGTGTTCTGATCTCGTCAATGAGTGCTCTTTTTACTAGGAGATCTACAGTGAGGGACAGCTTCTTCGCTCTTTTGCTGAAGAGGGCCTGTGCTGTTGAGCGCCTTCCTTTCAGGGCCGCTAATTCTGCCAAATCCATCTTCCTTTTCTCGCACTGACCAAGGCGCTGTTCCACAGAGGGGTCTATTCGGCCTATTCCTCTTCCTTTGGTGCTCCTTCACTGGTCAATGCTGATAGGGCGGTGACAGACTTGGCTCTTGGCTTGATGTGCTCAGGCCGTTGATTTATTACTGTTCCGTTTTCTCCCCACGGAAGGGGTAACCCGGTGTACAAAGGAAATTACTCTGTATTCCACTTTTATTTGTTTATTCTTTAACAAAGGGAAAGCAGGTAATAAATCAAGTGGCTGCACACCGGGTCAAAGTTATGTGCCAACAATACAACTCTTGCGCCACCTTTTTATTGGGCGAACACCGGTCACATGGACCCACAGCACACTGTTCTCTTAAAGAGGCACTACACCATTGGGCTGCCGAGCCTCAGACGTTTATCAATAACTTAAATAAGTAAATAAGAAATAACAAGACTACACAAATGGTAGACCTCCATAGAAAACACAACAATGAAGCATATGCTTATTTAAACCTACCCCTTCTCCACTACTCAAGTAATAATCTAACTCCCCAAATATACATATCTAATAATACATATTTACAAACAAAGAAAATAGAAAAAAATAGAAAATAAATAGATTAAATAAACAAATACATAAGTCATTTATAATTCATGAAAACACCCGTTGTTAAAGCCCTTCTTCCTCCCTGTACCTTGTGAAAACCATATGTTTGAACCGCTTTTTAAACTGGATCATGCTTGGACATTGCTTGAGTCTTAAATTGAACTCACCCCTCAGATTATAACCCCCAACTCTGTAAAAAAACAATTTTTGAATGTTGCCAGGAAGTAGATTGTTTTTTGCTTTGTACATGATTTGTGCTGTTTGGAAATGAACCAGATCAGTGAATTTTAATGTTTTTGATTTTAAGAATAGTGAATTTGTGTGGTCTCTATACCCAGTATTATTAATTATTCTTATGGCTCTTTTCTGTAGTATGGATAGAGATTGTATTGTACATTTATAAGTATTGCCCCAAACCTCTGCACAGTATTGTAGATATGGTGAAATCAGTGAACAGTAGAGAATGTGGAGTGATTTGTGGTCCAGAATTTGTTTAGCTTTGCTCAGAACTGAAATGCTTCTTGACAGTTTGCTTTGTACATGTTTTATATGAGACTTCCAGTTTATTTTATCATCAATTGTTACCCCAAGAAACTTGATTTCATAAACCCTTTCAACGTCCACCCCATCTATTTGTAACTGTCAGTGGCGTATCCAGGACATTTTTACTGGGGTGGCCAAGATGGGACACAAAGCTAGTGTGGGGTGGCCATGGCATAGCGAAGTTTAATACATACACGTACGCAGCCAACTGCGGTTCGAATCCCGGTCCTTTGCTGCATGTTGCATCCCCTCTCTCTCCCATGATTTCCTGTCTCATAACTGTCAAATAAAAGGTGTCTATGCTGGTGAAATTACTTTTTTTTTTATTTTTCATTTCCACCTATCACAGTCCTCAAGTATATCTGGTTATTTTAACATGTCTATTTTTAATCAGTAATTATGTTCAGAATAGGGTACACATTTTCTAAGAGCCATTTCCTTATAGTGGATTAAAGTCCTCATCTCTTCACAAGTTAAATTAGAGTAGCAAAATGCTCTTAACTCATCCTATATAATAACATTAATCAGCTCATCATCTGTATCACCTGTATTGTTACCTATGTTTGCTTTACTAATTGAGGCGCCATCTTGTGGTTACATAAAACACAGCAATCCAGGCAACAGAACAAACCAAAATGCTTTAAGATAGACCTTATTAAAAAGTGTATCTGTAAGCAAAGGATAAATTAAGCTTGTAAGGAAAAAAACAGAAATATTTGTTGTTCTTTACATGCTTAGTTTACGTTATTATTTATCTAATTTGTTGGAGATACTGGAATTCGATTTTTTTGGTTTGTTCTTTGCTTTGGTATGTTTTTATTTAACCACAAGATGGCACCTAAATTAGTAAAGCAAACATAGGTAACAATACAGGTGACACAGAGGATGGCCTGATGACTGAATAATGTTATTCTATAGGATGCCTTGTGATGTATGAAAATGTGCAAAAAGTGGGTTTTCAACCCAGACAGTATTCATGTCCAGGGCCCTGATGAAGGTATAAACGTTGGCTTTGATTCAACATAAATTATGAAGTTTATTTAAATCAAACAGTTAAGCCTTAGAATCACAAATTAACTTGATAAATATACATAAACAATTGTAACATAAACCAAACAAATCTTAACTCCAAAGTATATACTATAAAGTAATGTTATGTAAACCTTCAAACTCTCATGAACAATAGAGGATTCTAATAATAGTAACAAAGTGCAATAGAGGTAGCTAGTTCTTGCTATTGCTCATTCTCCTGCTACAAAATGCTTTCACATAGGCCATAAGACCACAAGACAAGACTTAAAGTCCAATGCAATGCCACCAGACCGAATATAACTTGGAACCCCTTAAATAACAGCTTTGACTCCATTAAAATGTCAAAAAGAAAGGAGGTGTCAACAATGTGCCTAATTATGTCTATTTATAGGATCTACAAAGGTTTATTTTTTACATAACTACCACTCTTACAACTCACTTTTAATAACACAATTAACACATATTGCATCTCAAGCATTTGTGGCATTTGAATGCAACAAATAAGACACAGCTTGTTCTTGTGTTATAGCTACTTAAATCTAGACTGTCACACTATGTTTCACACACTGGTTGGCCAAAAATATAACATTAGCTCTATTGAACACACACATCTGCAAAAAACACCATCAGTCTTCAGTCCAGAAAACATCTTTTCATATTTCATGGCGGTATCCAAAACACTAACGTTACATGCTTAACTTGGTTTGCAGGCTGCTAAGCTAGCTAGTGCAGTGTAGTTCGTCTTTTAGCTGCTACTTAGTGCTGGATAAAGTTTTCCTACACATTCAGAGGGAACTACGATATAACTAAACATTAAATTACCATACCTCTCAACGACAGATTTCAGCGTCTTTATCGTTTTTATATTGTTCACGTTGTCACTGTGACCGTTGTCGTCCTCCTGTTTCACGGACCAGCAGCATGTGCAGCGCGCTCATCTCATGGGTCACCTGACCTGCATAGCTAAATGTCCGCAGAGCAGAAATCAGCTCTCACAGCCTCAGTACGACCATTACTGTGTTAGTTAAAAATGTAAAACTGACCCTAAATCAGTTGATCAGCTGTCATCATTGATTGACAGTATTTCTCTTATTTCTTGTGTTGACGAACTTGACCAACTACCTATCAGATCTGGGGTGGCCACAGGGGTGGCCAATGAGCTTTCAGGGGTGGCCCTGGCCACCCCAGGCCACCCCCTAGAATCGCCACTGGTAACTGTACTTGTGTATTCTTATTGTAATTGCCAAATAACATGAATTTTGTTTTACTTAAGTTTAATGATAATTTGTTTCTGTCAAACCACATTTTCAGTTTGCACATTTCAGTGTTGATCCTCCCCAGTAGTTCATGTAAATCCCCCCAAGAACAAAATATACTAGTGTCATCTGCAAATAATACTAATTTTAATGTTTCTGAAACTTTGCATATGTCATTTATGTAAAGTATAAATAGTTTTGGACCTAATACTGACCCCTGTGGGACACCACAAGCAATGTCCAAGCATGAAGATTAATTTTCCCCCAACTTCACAAATAGTTTTCTGTTACTTAAATAACTTCTCACCCAGTGCAATACTAACCCCCTGATCCCGTACCGTTCAAGTTTATTGATTAATATGTTATGATTAATTGTATCAAAAGCTTTTTTGAGATCTATGAATATTCCAACTGAATGCAGTATGTGATCTATAGCGTTTGTGATCTCCTCAATTGATTCTGTTAATGCCAGTGATGTAGTGCTGTTTGCTCTAAATCCGTATTGACTGTCAGAAAGTAATTTATGTTTGTTTATGAATTTGTCTAATCTGTTATTGAATCGTTTTTCTAGAATTTTGGAGAATTGTGGCAGTAAAGAAACTGGCCTGTAATTTGTGAAGTGGTGTCTATCCCGAGTTTTATACAGCGGCACAACTTTAGCTATTTTCATGTTGTTAGGAAATTTTCCGGTTTGGAATGATAAGTTACAGATGTATGTAAGTGGTTCAGAAATCCCCTCAATGACCTTTTTTACAACTTTCATATCAATTTCATTTGAATCAGTAGATGTTTTGTATTTACATTTATTTACCATATCTATGATTTCTTTTTCTTCCACTGCTGTGAGGAACATTGAACTGGGATTTCTCACTATAAGGTTATCATTCCAATCCTCAGGTAACAATGGATCTGGAATTTTTCTTGCCAGGTTTGGTCCAACATTTACAAAAAAATTATTAAAGCTGTTGACCACATCGTCCATATTGTCCTTTTTAATGTTTTTATCAATAAAATATTGAGGGTAACTCTGTTGATTAGCATTATTTTTAATAATACTATTTAATATGTCCCATATTCCTTTAATATTGCTTTTGTTATGATATAATATTTTACTATAGTATTCTTTCCTACATACCCTTATAATTTTGGTTAACTTGTTTTTATAGTTTTTATATTTCTTTTCTGCCTCTTTAGTCCTTTGTTTTATGAATTCTCTATATAGTGTATTTTTCTTTTTACAGGCATTTTGTAATCCCTTCGTGAACCATGGTCGATCTTTGTATTTTTGTTATCTGTAGTATCGTTTTATTGGACAATTTTTATCATATAATGATGTGAATATTCTTAAAAAGGTTTCATATGCATTATCAATATCACTTTCATTATATACCTTTTCCCAATTTTGTGCCAGTAAATCATTTTTTAATGAGCTCATAGTTTCCTCTGTCCTCACACGTCTGTATTTTAGTTTTTCCTCTGACTGATTTCTCTGGTAGTTGCTGTTATAAACTGTAAACACTGGTAGGTGGTCACTGATGTCATTAATTAATAGTCCGCTCATTGTATTATTTTCAATATCATTGGTAAATATGTTATCAATTAAAGTGGCACAATGGGATGTGATTCTACTAGGTCTGGTGATTTTTGGATATAAACTCATGCTGTACATAGTGTTGATAAATTCATCGGTCATTTTGTGCTTATTTGGATTGAGCAGATCAATATTGAAGTCACCACAGATGAAAACAACTTTTTGATTCGTTTTTGAAAACATTTCCCCTATCCAGTCCTTGAATGCTTCAGTACTAGATCCCGGTGCTCTGTATATACAGCTGATTATTACATTTTTGTTTTTTTCTTCACATATTTCAATTATTATACATTCTAATAAGTTATCAATGACAGTTGTCATATTTTCTACTACTATATAATTCAAGTTATTATCCACATACATAGCCACTCCTCCTCCACTCTTGTTCTTTACACAGTTAAGTTCATATCCCTCAAGTTCAAAGTCCATTCCTTTATCTGCATTGATCCACGTTTCTGATATTGCAATTATTTTAAATGTTTTTTTGAATTGACTTAAATATTCCTTGATGTTATTGAAATTTGCATACAGACTTCTGCTATTGAAATGAATTATAGACAATTTGCTGTCCATTTTAATGGTCTGATTGTACTGTTCAGCTGTGTAGTAGCAGCAGTTGTCGTTGATGTTAGAGAAGAAGTTATTGTCCGGGTCTATATCGTGCTCCACTGTATACCACAACGAGACACAACACATACTACAGAACACAACAGCAAGGAGATTCCGTCTTAACATTAAGCAAACAGAGAACAAATAAAACTGGACTGGACTTAGAATGCAGGGAAAGGTAGCATGCCTAGTCTTTGCCGACCAGTCTGCTTCCCACTCCATGTACAGAAATGCTGCTGTTGGGGAGGACATCCTCTGTTTCACTGCCAAAGCTAGACTGCAGGTGCTACCTACCAAATACAATCTGGCATTATGGTACCCTGCAAACCACCATCCACACTGTATAATGCACTCTGGCCATCAACTTGAATCAGTTGCCCATATTGTGAATGGCTGTAGTATGTACAAAGGACTGTATATTGCACGCCATGACCGACTTGTCGATCTGATTTCCAGCAATGTTAAAGAAGTATTTCTAGAAAATGTGACCATGTACAAACATTCACGCATCATGCCGGAATGGTTTACCAGCTCTATTGATGTGATGTGTAACATCCCAAATACCCCTGTTTTTAAAGGCACCCAGTGCAACTTTATGTAAACATTCAATGAAAAATAAACATTCAATTTCTTGTCTTTTTTACACGTAGTAAGTTTCAATAACTCCATACCATTACATATCGACATTCAAGGAGCAAAGATGAGACGTCGTTGTGTGGTGAGAACTGATAGAAAATCGTAAACAACAACAATCGCCGGTGGGGAGAAGCCATTTTTCCATTGACTGGAAGCCTGCTTTATTTATTGTAGGTTACAAAAAATAAAGAAAATGGCGGCATTGTTGTTGTTATCGATTTTCTATCAGTTCTCACCACGCAACGACGTCTCATCTTTGCTGCTTGAATGTCGGTATGTAATGGTATGGAGTTATTGAAACTTACTACGTGTAAAAAAGACGAGAAATTGGATGTTTATTTTTAAGCCTCGAAAGTTGCACTGAGTGCCTTTAAACAGAGACAGAAGGGAAGTGCGCTTACTTGAGATAGGCTGTGTGTTTAATCTGTGCATGGAAATTGCTTTAAACGATAAAATCGTTAAACACCAGCCCATTCTGGAAATACTAAGGGACCTAGGCTACCAATGCAAGCTAATAGTGTTTATTTTTGGCAGTTTGGGGCATGTCAAGAAATGTGTTTTCAGTCGTTTAAGGCTGGCAGGGCTCTCCAGCAGAAAATCGAAGTTCTGCTCCACATCAGCAGTGGCAGTCTGGCAGTGTGGCGCAGGAGATGTTTTCTGTACCCTTGAACAAAGACCTATCTCATCTCTGAAATATCTGAATCCTGTCTCTTGACGAAAAATCAAATAAAGAATTAAAATGTGTGTTTTTGGTGATTTTGTGTGCATGATGTCTTTGTGTCTGGGTGTGTGTGTTTGTGTGTGTCTGGGTGTGTGTGTTTGTGTGTGTGTGTTTGTGTGGGGGTGTGTATGTGTGTTTTTTTGTGATTTTGTGTGCATGCGTGTGTGTGTGTGTTTGTGTGTGTTTGAGTGTGTGTCTGTATGTGTGTGTGTGTTTGTGTGTGGGCGGTTGTGTGTGTGTGTGCTTTTTTTGGTGATTTTGTGTGCATTATGTGTGTGTGTGTGTGTTAGTGTGTGTGTGTGCGTGTGTGTGTGTGTGTGTGTGTGTGTGTGTGTGTGTGTGTGTGTGTGTGTGTGTGTGTGTGTGTGGGTGTGGGTGTGTGGGACAGTTACATTGACATTTGTGTTTAATTTGCCATTGGGATTGGGTGGGGCGGGGGAGGTGGCTACGGGCAGGGGTCTGGCTGGGTTGGCTGAGAGGCCTGTCATCACAGAGGGAGGACTGGTCTGCACTGCTCACAACACTCATCTCCATAATAGCTTCCAGTCGCTCGTAAAGACATGGGGAAAAACACTGAGGCCTGGGAACCCAGGAGCGGCCAGCAGCAGCATGCTGCCCGCCTCAGATGCTCTGGCTGGCCCGGCCGGCCTTAGCTAGGGCTTAAGGGTCCGCGAGCAATCATTTAGTGTGTGTTTGTGTGTGTATGTGTCTATGGGAAGAGAGAGAGAGATTTAATGTATTTGTGTGTGTGTGTGTGTGTGTGTGTGTGTGTGTGTGTGTGTGTGTGTGTGTGTGTGTGTGTGTGTGTGTGTGTGTGTGTGTGTGTGTGTGTGTGTGTGTGAGTGTGGTGTGAATGTTTGTTTTCGTTTGTGTGTTTCTTATCTCCAGCATCAGTCAATCCAGTCAAATAAGACGACGTTCCCTCCACCATGGAAAACATAACAAAACAAACAAACATGCACTGAGTGCTGTGTAGTCCTGTTGACAGAACGCTCCATTCAGGTTGCATCAGGAGAGGGTGAACTCAAGAGTCTTAGGCCTGACATGATGACCAGGGGACTACCGTGACATTAAGTCATTAAACTGCCTGGTCGTTTTGGATGTGTACACTTTGAGTGAGCCAGTCAGGCACACTATAAAAAGTGGAAAGAAGGATGGAATGTTTCACATATAGTGGCAGTCCTGCTAATCCTTAAGTGGGCCTTTAAAGCCCTCTAAGCCCGTAACTGTGATAGAAGACTCTCTCAATAAACTGCAGTTGAGAAATTAGAGAAGTGGAAGATAACATGTTTGAGTGCTAGGCCGTGCTTTGTGAAGGTAATAACGCATGTACAACAAATACACACAAAGACACACAAGGACACACACACACACACACACACACACACACACACACACACACACTGTGTGACTCACTCACTCACTCACTCACTCACTCAATCACTCGCTCACTCGCTCACTCGCTCACTCACTCACTCGCTCACTCACTCACTCGCTCACTCACTCACTCACTCACTCACTCACTCACTCACTCACTCGCTCACTCTCACACACACGCATGTGTGGGGGTTTGTGTGTGTTTGTATGCATTCCTAAGAGGCACTTAAGTCTAGATCCATGTCAACAGATTAGTGTTTTATTGCGTGGAGAGTTACGAATGAGGGCCCATGACTGCTGTTGGCTACAGGCACCCATCATGCCAACATAAACACCTTTGATGTCAGTAAGCAATTACAATCTGCCCGGGGAGAGGATACCCGTGTGTGTGTGTGTTTGTGTGTGAAGGGAGAGCGAGAGAGATAATGAATGTGTGTGTGTGTGTGTGTGTGTGTGTGTGTGTGTGTGTGTGTGTGTGTGTGTGTGTGTGTGTGTGTGTGTGTGTGTGTGTGTGTGTGTGTGTGTGTGTGTGTGTGTGTGTGTATTTGTAAGTGTGTGAGAGTGCTTGTGTGTGCATGTGTACAAGTGCATGAACTTGTGTATCTTTGTGTGCACACAGGGATTTGTTTCTGGCCTCTTTTATGTTTGAGTGTGTGTGTCCCCTTAGCTCTTGGATGATTACTGAATGATCAATCCATAGCTTACTATGTGTGCGTTTATTTATCACAGCATCTAAATGAATGTTTAGATAAGTTTGCAAAGAGGCAATCAGGATTGAGGCCAACGGTTTACACCAGGATGAGTTATTACCTCTGTAAATATTGTAATGAATTAGTTTCTAATGTTGTAGGTGTAGATGTAATAGCTTTTATTTGAGTGTACTTTTATTGAATTGCCAAAGCTATATGTAAGCTATTAATCAGTGGAATGCTGTTTTGGTTAACTGCGACTGCCTTGGCATGAGCATATGTAGCTTTCAGAAAGCTCTCTGCTCATTTATGACCAATCAGGCCATCGCTTCCTTGATTGGGTCGAGGAATCCATCTGGCTTGTCAATCACTGGGGAATTAAATGCAACCCTTCTCAATGGAGGAGAAGCATAGGAGGAGACCAGAGAGGTGGACCATTGTTTGGGTTGTTTAGTTTCCTGTTCCGGTTTGCTTCATCTCTCTACAATTCTCGAATCTTACTGACATCCCATTTCACCAGATCTCTATGAGCATGGACCTCCTCGTTATGTTCAACCCTAGTCCTGGAGTCCTGTCTAGTGAGTCAGAGTCCACACATTGGTATGTTGGCATGAACATGTCATGTAAAACACCAAAGAGGTGCTTTGCTTTGCTATAATTTTATATTTTGCATCACGCCTGCCTGATGCACAATAAAAGACAATAGCATAATTATTATTGTGTCATAAAAGACATGTGATTGATTATTTATATGTGTAATAATAGACATGTGTTTAATCATTGATAACACGCATGTGTCATAGGACTCATTACACAGGTTCACATGACAATACCAATCTTTGACTTCTGATTACATCCAATCACACGGACCCAGCAGACAGCCGTCCAACAGGAGCAGGTAAACAGACACCTAGTGTGGATTCATGGCTGAACCCCCACCCCCCCACCCTACCCACCTCCTCCACTTACCCCCCCCCCCCCCCCCCCCAAGAACAGAGGTGCATACAGTTAGAGCAGGAGTTGCCCCAGACACTGAGCTCTGCAGGGAGAATGCTGCCTCTGTGCCGGGCCACTGTGCTCGGGCCGGCCAGTGTGTGCCCCGCTCTGTGGACCAGAGTGGCAAGGAGTGTGACTGAGTGAGTGTGTGCGTGAGTGTTTGTGTGTTTGTGTGTATAGACGTATTCCCAACAGCCGTGTGTGTGTGTGTGTGTCAGTGTGTGTGTGTGTGTGTGTGTGTGTGTATTAAGGAGGATGGGTTTGGGGGCTCAAAACTGGCTTTTCAGGGCTCCTGTTACCGTGGTTATTGTGGACGGCACAGAAATCAGAATACCTGAAAATGATAATTGGGCATAGAACGTGATTAAACTATGTAAGGGAGTTAATTATATGTGTTTATGTGTTAAAAAAGAAAGACAAGCAGGTAGATTCAGGATGCAGGATTCAGGATTTCAAGACATTCATTATAAATTGTGTTTATTGAATGATAGAAAGCAGCTGACATGACGCCCATAGTAATCAAGCATTGTTTGACATCATTCGAGATTTGTTTCAAGCTCATCTGGGTTGTCTCTATGTGTGTTCAAATGTATCTGTGTGTCTGTGTGTTTGACCATTTGCAGAGTAACAAACACATACCGGATACATTACTGGATCTGGAGTGCGTTGGTGGGTTGCGTGTCAGAGACACACATTATCGCCCTCTCTGTCAAATAACATCAGCAGTGCCTTCTCTGCAATAAAAACAAAATCTATTCCCCTTTGTGTGTGTGTATCTGTGTGTGTCTGTGTGTGTGTGTGTGTGTGTGTGTGTGTGTGTGTGTGTGTGTGTGTGTGTGTGTGTGTGTGTGTGTGTGTGTGTGTGTGTGTGTGTGTGTGTGTGCGTGCGTGTGTGTGTGTGTGTGAGTATTTGTTTGTGTTTGTGTGTGCGCACGTGCGTGCATGTGTGTGTCGCCGTGTGTGTGTGTGTGATCGTTGAGCGTGAGAGAGGGCCTGAGCAGCGAGAGGTTCGGTGCTGTGGGCCGCGTTTCCTCTGAGACAGCCAGCACACACTCGGCCCGACCAGCAACATCTGGGCTCCTGCTCTGCTTATCTAATGCACTCCAGAGGGAGGAACCTCTGGCCAAAGGAGATCTGAGATGGCCGCCCACGGCAATGCAACATGGCCATCCACGCACGTACACGCACACACACACACACACACACACACACACACACACACACACACACGCACACACACACACACACACACACACACACACACACACACACACACACACACACACACACACACGCACACGCACCCACGCACACGCACACGCACACGCACACGCACACGCACACACACAAGCACAAAAAACACACATGCAACTAATGTTTGCAAGTCTTATGTCTTAAGGGCCACAGAAGGCTAGGAAATGAATTCATTAGTAGCCATCACTAGCAGAGCTAGTGAGCGGAGCACGAGCAAGGAGCGGAGCGGATGGAATTCTGTTGGAGTGCAGCTCGCTTTTTAATTTAGAGGCCGGAGCTCTGTGCCGCTCCAATTTGGCTCCGATACCGCTCACACCATGAGTCTGAGGCATGCCCAATTCCACCCAGAATTAATTTCTTCCTAATACAACCAGTATTGATGTTGCCAAGTGTTACATCGTTCCTGCCATCGGCTCCGAGACCGTAGACGAGGAGCACAGGGGAGACGTTGGCCCCTCCAGGGGCGATGTTCTCTCCGGGGTAACACCCTTCACTTTGACCGGCAGTGTGTCTGCTTATAGGTCGGAATGTGGTCGGAACGAAGTGACCACCGATTCTTGACAGGCTGGGTACTTTATTCTTAGTGTCACTAACTTTACAGTGCACGTTTGCACAGACACAAACTGACTTGTTCGTTACTTCATTAAAACTTCCCACTGCTCAGCTCCACTCACTATCTCTGGTTACTAGACACCCTCACACGCACGCAAACGCACGCACGCACACACACACACACACACACACACACACACACACACACACACACACACACACACACACACACACACACACACACACACACACACACACACACACAATCACATGTTGGAACAATGGTTTCTGATCTGATGCTCTGATCTGATGTTCTGAAATTCTGATCTGATGTTCTGATCTGATGTTCTGATCTAATGTTTTGATCTGGTGTTCTGATCTAATGTTTTGATCTGGTGTTTTGATCTGATCCTCACCCTGGTGTGTGTGGAGGGTGACCCATTGGTTTACACACAACAGATACCAAGCCTTAGAATTCACCTAATGGGCTCACCATTGCATGAGATTTTTGCAACCAGCAGCAGAAATGACCCCTATTTGGCACTTTGAGGGAATAAAATGGCCACCTCGCAGTAGTCTATGGACAAAACTCATTAAAATCATGATAATTTAATTTAATTTAATTTAAATGTATAAACGGGGCATCTCAAAAAAAATAACATGAAGCGATGAACTAGCAATGAAGAATCAATACAAGAAAGTTTTATATTAAATATTCAAATGAATTTGCATGGAGACCGGCCTCTTTCATCCAGCCCCTGCAAGCCACCTATAGGACATTAGAGGAACTACATGTTAGTTGCTTCTGCATGGGCTACAGGGCTATTCAACCTCCTTAACAAGTGGGCCGAAAAGGAAAACCACTGGGGGTTCATGGGCCACACAGAGTAAAACTACATCAATGAATCGCTACAAATAAATCGTACTTAAAGTAGTGTTAACTTAATATATATAGTACTATTACATGGAATAAACTTGTCAGACGCATTCCTTCCTTCTTCACTTTTAATCGTATCATTATAAAAGATTTCGTTCTCACATGTTTTGGACACGTGTTTAGAATTCAACAATGTTGTTTGAATCATCACAAAACAGAACAACTGTACATATGACACATTTTGAGCCAGTGAGTCAGTGAGAAAGATTGCACTGCCTTGTTTGCCTAGTTTGGCTCATCCTGAGACACTCATGCAGCTTCTCATAGGTCATCGAGCAACGTGCCCTTGTTCTGATGGCATTCATATGAGAAAAGCTAGACTCATACATATCGGTTGAGCAAAACATTGTCAGAATAAGTGAT
>NC_082382.1:4633638-4641138 GCF_031168955.1 Gadus macrocephalus | reverse complement strand
ATGGCCTTATTTACTACTGTAGAGATGAGGGAATTTTCTCACAAAATAGTTGAAGGCTTAATCTGACCAGAACTGTGTTCTCACTTTGATCATACAGATCGGTTCAGCTCTGTTGCTGACATTGAAAATTGATTTGCTAATTGAAACAAAGATATTTGTTCATTATTTTCAGTGTCTTGTTTATTTTAATTAAAGTTAGAAAACCTTAGCGGTTTTTGGATTATATTTATATGGTGTGAGGTTCAGTTAGCTTGGTGCTATGTTGAACAACGGAGACCAATAGCCACGTTCAGCAGAACACTGCACGTAAAACAGAATACTGCAAGTAAAGCAGAACACTGCATGTAAATTGTAACCCAAATGTGAAATGCATATGGAAAACTAACTATGGATATGGAAATAAATAACGAGTAGAGGACAGAGGATGTATAGAAACAAATGAAACATGCTAACACATTCATTCACACACACACACACACACACACACACACACACACACACACACACACACACACACACACACACACACACACACACACACACACACACACACACAAACACAAACACACATGCACACACACACACACACACACACACACACACACACACACACACACACACACACACACACACACACACACACACACACACATAGTCACACACACAAATGAACGCACGCAGAGATATGTTACACTAGTGTTTAGTCGCTCTCTCATGGGCTCATTCTTTGCCTAGAGCAGCATGCGCTCCCTGCTATACTCCCTGTGATTGCATTTTGATTGCCCGGCTTTTGGGAAATGGTCATATGTTTATTGGTTTGGTTGGACACCCTAAGTACAAAGAGGAGCTTCATGACATTTTTGATAGACGTTTAGTTCCTGTTAACCAGTGTTAACAGGAACTAAGTGTTGAGTGTTCTCAGGCCTCTGCCCCTCCACCAGAGGCCAGAGAACAGGTAACCTGGTCTCACAGGAATCTGTGAAATTACCAGGTGCACTTAACTCAAAATCTGTGGTATCCTCACGTAAACACGCCTATTTCCGTGATATGGCCACAGATTTTGCTCCAATGCAAGTTCATGACAGTCTAATCCGTGGCACACACACATATCCCCGTCTCAACGAACGAGTCGACCACGGCCGCTAACTCAAAATCCTTGGTGGCCTCACTGAATCGCTGAAATTGTCTATGATATTTCAACGGAATTTGCTCCAATGCTAGTCAATGACACTCATATTGTTGTGGTCACAGCAGTCTGCTGTGTTTTCCTCCTCCTGGTCTGCCATTCCCCCTGTCTGTCTCACCTCACACCTGGCCCTCATCTACAATCAATGATTTTTTCAGCAGCCCTCAAAAACTGTAACTAACCACGTCCCTTAAACCCAGTCTCACACCTATATCTATGAAAGAGGGCATTCAAATATATATCAATGATCAATTAGGAGGCCGAAGTCCCAAAGGAAGCGATGCAATAGGTGACTGAGGCGAGGACATTAACAAGTAGGCAATAGACCTGGGATCTCTTTTATATCAAAGAGGGTCTCAAAGGACGAATATGATTATCAACAGGCTCCAGCCCTACAGGAAGGGCTGGAGCCTCATCATCAAATGCTCCATTGAAACGCATTGACAACAAGCCGTTGCTAGAAATTAATCTAAATTAGTTTATGGAAATTGACATGAATAAAGTAATGGAGACACAATTAAGCTTACAATGATAGCTGCATTAGTTAGCCTCACAACTTTCCAGAAAAAGACAGCTATTGGGAGGCATAGCATTAGCTCCTCATGAAAGCACTCTCTCCCGGCCACAGAATAAGGATCAGTAACGAACAAAACTCTCTTTCTCACTAAGTGTGTGTGTGTGTGTGTGTGTGTGTGTGTGTGTGTGTGTGTGTGTGTGTGTGTGTGTGTGTGTGTGTGTGTGTTTGCGCCCGCTTGGGTGTGTTTTTGTGCATGTGTGTGTGTGTGTGTGTGTGTATGTTTATATGGATTCCTATGCATGGAGTGCCAGATCTCTTTGGTTTGGCTCTGATATAAGCACAGGATATGCAGCACATTTAATTGGCCTGCATGTGTGAAAATGTATGAATATGTTTGCAAAAACACGCACACACGCACACACACAAACATTCAGACAAATGTGTTTGTGTAAATGCTTTTTCAACACAGATTTTGTCACAGATGTGATTTGACAAACAAACATTATATGAAAATGTGTGTGTATATCTTTGTGTGTGTGTGTGTGTGTGTATGTGTGTCTGTGTGTGTGTACGTGTGTGTGTGCATGTTTATGTGCGTGTTTGTGTGCATGTGTGTTTGCGTTTTAGTGTGTATGTTTGCGTTTGTGTGTGTGTGTGTGAGTGCGTGAGTGTTAGTGTGTGTGTGTACGTGTGTGCGTGTGTGTGTGTGTGAATGTGTGTGTGTGTGCGTGCGTGTGTGTGTGTGTGCATGCATGTGTGCCAGTTTACGTGTGTGTGCATGTTTATGTGCGTGCTTGTGTGCATGTGTGTGTGCGGATTAGTGTGCATGTGTGCGGGTGTGTGTGTGTGTGTGTGCGTGTGCGTATGTGTTTGTGTACGTGTGTGTGTGTGCATGTTTATGTGCGTGTTTGTGTGCACGTGTATGTGCGTATGTGTGCGTGTGTGTGCGTGCGTTTGTGAGTGTGCATGTGTGCGTGTGTGTGTATGTGGGTGTGTACATGTGTGTGTGTGTGCGTGTGTATGTGTGTGTTTGTGCGTGTGTGTGTGTGTTTGCATGCATGTGTGTGTGTGTTTGTGTGTTGCATTGCTCTGTGTGTATTGGGCTCCCTAACATTACAGGGTAAACAGCAGCTATGCTAATATAATACATACGAGCTAGGTCCTGGTGAGTGTTTTCTTAGCTGTTGTGGTCCTGAGCGCTGCCCAGAGTGATGCCACTGAATACAGGGAGGGACCTGTTTATAACAGAACAACAGTGTACCTCACCTTCTCTGCACATCTGACTTCACTGTCTTTGGACTCCCTGCTTTGACCATTTAGCACATCAACAGAACATTTTTGACATTTATTGTATCATTGCAGCAGCTCAGTTTTCTCACAGATGGGAGTTGGATGGACGGAGGTCCAGTACTCAGGACCCAATCAGTGTGTAGGCATTTAGATCTTCATTCATAATGCTGTTAGGAATGAAGAAAATAGACAATTATCTAGATGATGGCGCAGAATGTTATCCTGACCCGAGGATCTCGCTCACTGGCCTTACGTTAACATTTCATTCATCTGTGTTGATTTGTCATTTATCCTTTCAATAATATTCTTATACATTGTAGTATGCATACTCAATATGCAAACCAATTTTTAAGAAGGAATCAATTAGTTTGTAATGTTATCGTTCATTTTTTTTTGGGGGGGGGGAATTATAATTAGTCACCTTACTCAAATATTAGTTTATATATTACAAATTTCCTAACCTCGAGTTCTGATTCTCTACACTGAAACTAAACACAATTAGACTTTTTGTACTTTTTGTACTTGTAAGCTTTTTAACTTGTTAGTCACTTGTAGGTCACTTTGGATAAAAGTGTCTGCTAAAAACGACTTTGATTCAAGTAAATGTTAATGTTCACATGCTACTTCCATGTGGTAACCCAGACGGTCAGGCCTTTTATGTACTTTTTAGCAAATATGTCATATTGGGAAAGTAAGCCGTGCTCCTGGTCCCAATCCACTTGACCCTCACGGACCACCAAACCAACCCGGCACCAGTCGGACCGAGGGGGGAAGTCCCCACTGGGAGGAGCTCTGCCATGTTAACACTGCCCGCTAGATCCATCGTTGTTTGTTTGTGATATGTGTGTGTGTATGTGTGGTGTATTTGTGGTTCTGTGTGTTTGTCTGTGTGTGTGAGTGTGTGTGTGTATGTGTGGTGTATGTGTGGTTTATGTGTTTGTGTGTGTGTGTGTGTGTGTGTGTGTGTGTGTGGGGTGGGGGGTTGGGGGGTGTGAGTATTTGTGTGTGTGTGTGTGTGTGTGTGTATGGGTGGTGTATGTGTGTGGTGTGTGTGCGTGTGTGTGTGCGTGTGTGTGTGTGTGTGTGTGTGTGTGTGTGTGTGTGTGTGTGTGTATATGTGTTCTGTATGTCTTGGATTAGGTTTCACTGATTGGAAGAATGGAGTTCTTTCCAATCAATTTTCCCCAAGGTTTCTATGGAGAACTGCAGAAGATGGACCCCGAGGAGGAGAGGTTGAAGATGGAGCAGGAGGATGAAGATGGAGATGAGCAGAATAACTCAGTTATAGTTGTTGCATTGACTGATCTTGGAGACACAGCAGGATCTCCTGGTGCTTCAACCCGCTGGTTGTGCGCTAACCATTTAGGTAAAGACCTAAAGTCCCCCATGTTGGATTATAGTTGATGGTCCTTCGACACAACAATCAACACAACTTTCTTACTAACGTTATACCTCACACTTGTGTTCTTTCTTAAGCAACTTACAGATACTTGACATTGACATCAACCACATAACCTGTGTGTAGGGATC
The DNA here is from genome assembly GCF_031168955.1 of Gadus macrocephalus. NCBI lineage: Eukaryota > Metazoa > Chordata > Actinopteri > Gadiformes > Gadidae > Gadus > Gadus macrocephalus. Next base: position 4,636,615 of record NC_082382.1, on the reverse strand, counting down.
AGAAGTTGCCCACCATAAGATGTTACAGTAGGATTGTTATTACCTCTGAGTCTTGGGATAAATTGTTGAGACACCTCAGAGGTTCTTCACGACTTTCCAAGGACCTCTTGACGCAAGAAGGCTTAATGCCAGGCATAGAGGAATACAAGCAGTGGCAGTCCAGACAGACGGCCCACCACAACTTTAACAAGTTGAACATCATAAGGGAGGTCTAGGATTTATTCAGGTCTATCACTTATAGCGATTGATAAGTGTCTCATTGTGTGGCTGAAGGTTTGGAGGGCACTCAAGTCTGGGGAAGGGAAGGGTGGGTGGGGGGGGGGTGGGGTAACTGCTACTGGTAGTGAATTACTTAAAGATGGCTGGCAGGCTTACGACCGGGTGAGGTCAGTGAGACCGCCGATGATGAGTGCTGTGGGCCTACGTGCACAGACGAGAGGGCAAACAGTAGCAGAGTAGAGCAATCTATACTTTTTCACATTAAGCCAAGTGAGGTTATGTGATTTGTGATGACGTGGCCAGACAGGGTGATAAAGTCCAGAGAGCTACCGACAGGAACGGCCAAGGACTTGACCCTCACATAAACAAAAAGATGCACAGAAGCTGATGGAGGAGCAGAGTGAATACATAGAACAGCATCATCAGAACCAAGTGCTCCGCAGAATAGCAGTGAGTACCGGTTGGTTAGCGGTGTTGGCGTCCTCATCCCACCGAGGAGATCAGTATGCTCCTCACAAGATTTGATATGTTGAAGAATATTGAATGCCATCTGCCATCTGCCATCATTGACTTTAGTTTCTAAATGTTCTCTAAAGGGTCAAACACATCCATTTTCATCCATTCGTTTTCAGACAGGATTTTGGAATGACTTGTTATCACGTCACACGGAGGCATCGGTGAGTTACACCTGTCCAGTCACGGCCTTTTGACCAGGAATCCGATCCAATCTCCGCCGTCTGATATCTTTGCTATGTCTTCCCCTGACCGCTGATGTTTAGAGACGCAACTTACCCGTCCTTACATTGTCCAGCAGCACAGTGAGCTTGATAGCGACAGCTCAGTCACTTGCAGTTATTGATTTCAATTAGTTTCTGATTACAAATCAAAGTCGCCCGGTGGTTCATCCTTTTCTTTTAACTGCCCTGAAATACAAAAGGTTGTCGAGGGAGTGGGTGTTCAAAGCAAGAGCTGTCTGCTGACGTTGGCACCGAAGTGATTGTGCTTCCGATACAACATGGGCATGAAGCGAGCCGTGGCGTTGCCGGGCTATGTGTGTCCCGCCGCCCCTCTCAGTGGGAGGTCCTGGATTTACGACAGCAGCAGCTGGAGGCGCACGGTCCACATGGCTCCTCACACGTCCATCGACGCGGCCGCCACGTGAATCAACACCCCGAGGCCATGAATAATCATTTTTAAAATAGCATTAGAAATATCTGTATTGGCTCAGGGAATGCATTCGGGTACTGCTGACTTAGACAAATAGAGTGAGTTTTATTAAAGTTTTAAAGTAGTTCATGGCAAGAGTCGGCCAGCACCGTGGCTGCACAGCTTTCACCTGCACACTGCAAGGACGTTCACAGAAACAGTCAAACAAATGTGCTTGCCACACACAAACTGCCACACACACACAGACACGCGTGCACGCACATACACACACACACATACCCACACACACACACGCACACATACACACACAAAAAACCAACACAGATGTTGGCACACCGGCTAACACTCAAAAACACACATACACACAAAAAAAACACACACATGTTAGCACACACAGGCACAGGCACACACACACACACACACACACACACACACACACACACACACACACACACACACACACACACACACACACACACAATATTTATAAACTGTTAATAACAGTTCAACGATGTCCTCGGTTTTGTCATTGCAGTGGGTAAAGCTAGATGGCGCAAGTGTTCTCAAATTGTGTCAACACTATGCCCAACCAACGGGACTCCTGAACTATTAAATCTCTATCTATTACGCACAATTGTACTATTATTATCATTCTTATTCTTATTAATAATTGTTAAGCTCTCAGGTCAAGTCAACGCAACGTATCTCCCTCTCAAAAATAAATAATAAATAATTATATTATCTTGCATCTGACCTTAACTGACTCCGACTCGTGCATCCAACTCATCAGTTTTGGTTGTGTACAGGTAGAGTAACATTAATAAATACACAGATCTGTCACACAGATCTGTCACAGCATGGGGACTGTTATCCTCTCAGTAACAGGGATGTGGAGGATTAGGTTTAAGTTAAAGGTGTTGTGACTTAAAGGGGAGGTGAGAGTGTTTCTGTGGCTTCTGGGTCAGTGAGGGTTTTTCTTTCTTTTCATGCGCAGAGCGGCGTACACACTCAGCCTGTGTGGTTGGTTTGGCGAGCCATAGTGGGTCCAGAGAGGAGCTGGCCAAGCTAAACAGCACCGCTGTTAGCTTAGCTTAGCGCACATAGTCACACGCACACACACACACACACACACACACACACACACACACACACACACACACACACACACACACACACACACACACACACACGCACACACACATACACAGTCTTAATTTAGACCCTATTTTGATTCCTCCCCTCAGTCAGCGATGGTTGAACCCGGCCCACTGTTGATGCTGCTAAGGTATTAGCCCTCATGTCGCCCCCATGTCTTCTCGGGTCTCTGCCGCTTCAAATGTCTTCAGAATCTATTCACCTGGAACTCTCTCATGAGCTCTCTCTGTTTGTATTTCCTAGTCCTGTCCTGCTATCTCCATATTGAATATTCAAACCATGTCCCTGAATAAAGGGAGTGTTTTGAATCAGTTGTTCAGAACTTGGAGTTCACCTCTTGTGGAGATTACGCCTTCTTGTTGATTTGTGACGCGCCGTGATGTGTCAGATGTACTCTCAGATTACCTTCACCTTAGTAGCGGACCACACCACTACA
>NC_082382.1:4621138-4626138 GCF_031168955.1 Gadus macrocephalus | reverse complement strand
CAGTTTTCATGCTACAACAGAGGTTTGCATAACACTGCAATAATTCCAGCAACAACGACAAACATAAAATACCGTATCCAGTACTGATTAAAGAAAATACAGAAATAATAAATCAAATCAAAAATTCAGAAAAATCCCCAGAAAATACAGTCTACAAAATACTATACATTTTCTCTTCGCCTTGCTGGATCTGGCCAGAGAATTTCATCTACATCACAGGCGATGTCCTCGTTGGCCAGACAAAAAAGCGTCTTGAATGTCGAATCCATCCTTGGACATTTGCGGCGTCAACTTGGTCACAGGCTCCCTCCATGGCCTGAGTGAGGGGCGCCCGAGTGAGGGGCGCCCGAGTGAGGGGCGCCCGAGTGAGGGGCGCCCGAGTGAGGGGCGCCCGAGTGAGGGGCCCCCGAGTGAGGGGCGCCCGAGTGAGGGGCGCCCGAGTGAGGGGCGCCCGAGTGAGGGGCGCCCGAGTGAGGGGCCCCCGAGTGAGGGGCGCCCGAGTGAGGGGCGCCCGAGTGAGGGGCGCCCGAGTGAGGGGCGCCCGAGTGAGGGGCGCCCGAGTGAGGGGCGCCCGAGACTGGGGCCGGAGATCATAAACCTTCCACCGCCATGCAGAGAAAAACCTGTTAGATTGGGTTGAGAAATGGAGAGTATGGTGGAAGGTATAGGACTGTGAACTGTGGATGGCGTTGAAACCTATTCTGGACAGGGGCAGAGTGGTGGACAGACACGTTGTCCCAGATTACAATGCGTTGTGTCTGGTATATTTGGTTAGCTGCTGCGATGATGTTGTACAATCGGCCTAAAAATGTGAGAATGTGAGGTGTGTTGTAAGGGCCCATATTGGCATGACGGAAGAGGACCCCATTCTGTGTAATGGCCGTGTACAGGGTGATGTTACCCCCAAGTTGCCCTGGGACATTGATTATAGCCCTGTGTGCCCAATGATATTTCTGCCTCTCCGTCTTCCTTTGGTGAAGTGAAACCCTGCCTCATTTATGTAGATAAATTCATGCAGGACTTCCTCAGCATCCATCTGTAAAACTGTCTGAAATACAGTGAAAGACAAGATTTTGAAGTTCAGAATAGATCTAGTATACAGGAAATGTACATGTAAAAAGGTAATTTGTGCAGTATGCAACATCACAGTGCTAAAGTGAACAATACATACCTCCACATACTCACGCCGGAGCCGTTTGACCCTCTCTGAGTTCCGCTCAAAAGGCACTCGATACAGTTGTTTCTTTTGAACCTGATTTCTTTTCAGGATGCGTGCCAGTGTTGCTTGAGAGACCTGATGGACATTTTTGAAGATGGCATTATCACTGATAATGTTGGCATGAATTTCTCTGAGCCTGAAAGCATTATTGGCCAAAACCATGTTTATGATTTCCCTCAATTTGATTTCCCTCGCTACGGCAAAAGCCTGGTGCCTGCAGCCATAACTGCACTTAATAAAAGGCCAAGATAAATCACCCCCAGTCCTACTCTGTGTAGATGTTTTATGCAGATCTGTGTAGATGTTTATTTGTCTCTGTTTATTGTCTGTCGGCGTGCGGCCCCACATATGCAATGTACTGTGAAGTGAAGAAAAATTTCCCCTTGGGGACAATAAAATCTAAAGTCTAAAGTCTAAAGTCAATTGTTCCTCCTTACTGTTCTCGAGCATCAATCCTATGTAGAAAATAACACGTTAAAGGTGCTCATATGGTGCATACAATAAGCAGCTGATTACTGTAACTGTTAACAGATTTATTTTTACCGGTTTTCTTGTCAAAACGTCCTTATGACAGATGCCATTGTCTATTGTGCGTTTATGTTCAGTATATGATCTTTAAATTAAGAGTCTGAGTTAAGTGGACAAAATAGTCCAAGTCAGGGATTCCATTTAACCTGGGGAATTAGGAAGATCTTCTGTTTCGTGTCGTCAGATCTTGATTTTATACCCCGGGTGGCCACCCAGCTGTTAACAGTAAGCGACGTTCTTGCTGGATAAATATAGACATATTGTGTGATTGGTGCCGGCCTGGTTCTTGACGCTAAGCAGTAAGTATAGTGTCTCTCAGGTTGAATGATCAGTTGATGTTGTTACTCTCTGCGGTGACAACAAAGCCTTGATCATTCAAACCTAGTCCTTCTCGACCTCTTGTAATTTGTATTGTATTAGAGTATTAGAACGTGGGTTTTATCTATGACAATTTCTGCTGAGATCTGGCTGAAATCTTAGTCCAGCCTCCCTCAGTGTCAATCCATGGTTCAGGTCCTCCTCTTCCTCTTCCTCCACCTCGGCCTCTACCTCTGGATGGGCCCCACCTCTTCCTCTTCCCCTACCTCTTCTTCTCCTCTGTGGATTCCCTCCCTCACCCTCACTCTCATTCTCACTCTACCTCTTCTTCTGACTCCTTCCATATTGGTTAAAGGCAGCTGAACTTACCATCTGTATTTTGATAGTGCTTGAGCCTGATTGGTGTGTCTACAATTACAGTTTTCTACGATTGCATAAACACTAAAATCAGTATCACACAATTATCAAACGATGACACTCAAGAAGCAAGACATTGGCCCCGATGTGCACCACTATAAGCACAATGTCAGCCTCACACTTGTTGCAAAACAATGCACACAGAGATTTGCAAAACACTAAACACACTTGCATACATTGGACACATTTGTATATCAGGATGACACTTCCTTGCAATTTCAAAGCACTGACTGTCAAATGACCACAATTTTGAGCCAATTGGTTAAACACAGCCATCAAGTACGCAAACACATGCTTGCTTAATCGTAGACACACCGATGAAGTTCAAGAACTATAAAAATGCAGCAGGTAAGTTCACCTGCCTTTACTCTAACCTAAATGGAAGGAGTCAGAAGAAAAGCGAGGGTGAGAGGGGGAATCGACAGACGAGAAAAATGAGGTAGAGGAAGAGGAAGAGGCTGAGGCCAAGCCCGATGTAGATTTGGAGGAAGAGGAAGAGGAAAACCTGAAGCAGGAGTAGAACATACTCAAAGAAGAAGAGGACCAAATTTCTCTCTCTCTCTCTCTCTCTCTCTCTCTCTCTCTCTCTCTCTCTCTCTCTCTCTCTCTCTCTCTCTCTCTCTCTCTCTCTCTCTCTCTCTCTCTCTCTCTCTCTTCCTCTGGCTGACCTTTGGTGGGAGGCAGGAAGGCATGCTCATGCACATTTTCTGATTTACTGTCTTGCACAGACACACTTGCACACTTGTGCACACAACACACATATTGTATGGACGCAATCACTTTGGAAATAGGTGTGCTGTGTGTTAACCCCAGCCATTGGGATTACATTTTTTTTCAATTGTTTGAACACTATAGACACATGCTTAGACCAAAGTAACACAACTTGAAGTTTTTGTTACTATACCTTAAACACATGTAACCATTCCTTAAACAAAAGGGCTGCTTTGCACTTTGGTTGCTATTCTGCAACACACTTGCTCCTTTCTGCAACAGACTTGCTCCTGCCCACTACACACTATTTCAAACATAAGACACTTAGTTCAAAAATGACATCAAAGTATATCAGTGGGAAAACACATCTATTTAAAATAATAAACACATTGGGTAATGAAAATACTTAAACACACACCTCAAAACACTTGCTTACAAAACTGAACACCTATCAGCCAGCTACAAAAAGGCCAAAGGGCAATTGTGCACGTCCCGGGGCAGTGCTGGGGAAATATATCATTGTGTGCCGCCACAAGCCTTCGAGGGTAACTGCATCATCATGCAAAAATAGGTCCCTACAATACCCAACATATCATCACACTTCTAGATGCACTTCATGATGCAGCTGAACAGGACAGATCAGAGCAGCCCAGGTTTGTTGTTGTCTGGGATAATGTTCATTTCCATCGGGCTGTTTTGGTCCGGAACTGGTACACCAACCATAAACAATTTGAAGTTGTATACTCGCCATTTCTACACCCTATAGAAGGTTTTTTTTCGGCTTGAGGATGTAGTGTACATGACCGCCAACCAAATGCTCGCATGCCTCTTCTGCAGGCAATGGAACAGGCCTGCGGAGACATTGAGGTAAGGTGAATCCATGGATGGATTCGGCACACAAGGCGAGGATCCATAAGCCCACCCACGCACAATTGCAGTGTTTTTCTGTGTTTGTGTACAGTACAGTGGTTTCTTTTTTGTTATATTTTAGCTTAAACTGAATTACAGAACTGTAAAGTACTGTACTGCAATGTACAATATTGAGTATTCAATTTTTTGGTTGTTGTGAAAACGTGCCTTCTGTGGAACTGAATAAAAACAGTGAATATGGAAGACTGCAGTGTTTTATATAAAGTAGACTAGTGTGTTGCTGCTGATCTGAAAGTGTATTTATATGATAGTGTGTATCATTTTGTCATCAGAGTGACATTTTGACAAAGAATTGTTAGGTTTCGATAGAAGAGTTTCAATTTGACATAGATGTGAATGGTATATTTCTCAGTGTTGTGTTTTTTTTGATTGTGTGTTGAATTTTGACACAATGAGCCAAGTTTAGCAAAATGTGTACAAGCAATTGAAAAAAACTGTAATGTGGCGCACATCGGGTCCAAGGATTTGCTTCTTGAGTGTAATTGTTTGATAATTGTGTGATACTTTTGATTTTATTGTTTATGCAATCGTAAAAAAATGTAAAGACGCAGAGAGACCCTGTCCCCCGTCTCCCACCTCTCTGACTCGTAACCCCCCCCCCCTTGGGCTGAGGCAGCTCTTGCCCCTGATGGGGGAAGGTGTGTGTGTGTTTTTGTTGTTGGGAGAGCACATTCATGAATATTTGCTATTCATATAAAAAGAGTCAAATATACCAAGCTAAACTCCACCATGTTCGTACACACGTACACATACGTGCATTCCTAATCACATGTGAAGTTGAGGAGTAGAGTTGAGGCCACAGCTTTCTCAGATAAATGACAATGACCGGCATCTCTCATTGTCGAAGCTCTTCAGACTTTACTACTTCAAATGTTAT
>NC_082382.1:4608436-4613538 GCF_031168955.1 Gadus macrocephalus | reverse complement strand
TGCCTATGTAGATTGGCCGGTCCGCTTTTTGGGTTTTGAAATTTGGTTACAACGCGAGCGAGACAAACAGATTCTAACAAGAGGTCAGAAATTTCCGAGGAGGTAACCGGGAAAATGTTGTCATTCACTCAAGACATCAACACAGAACTACAGAGAACAAGGTCCATGACAGTACAAAATACATCCTAATACATACATAACGTCCAAGAGATTTATAAAATCAAGAAATGAATGATAATAAACTGTTTCCTGTAAACCTGTACAATTTGAAGCAACAAACTATATGTTAAGATCTCCTAATCAGACTGCAGACGTTCACAACGTTCCTGATGAGGAGAGAGTACCACTGAGAGTGGGGTGCTCTGCTTATCATCCGTTGTGTATGCAGAACTTGTATGGTTTCACTCTGCTACCCTTCCACATCCCCCTATCGTAAATGCACGGACATAGACACAAACACACACATACATACACACACAGACACAGGCACACACACATAAGCACATACATGCACATACGCATACGCACACACACATGCAAACACACAAACGCACAGCCGCTGACACACATACATACATACGCACACACACACACACACACACACACACACACACACACACACACACACACACACACACACACACACACACCACACACACACACACACACACACACACACACACGGACACATATTACAACACACACACGCACACACACACACATACACACACACACACACACACACACACACACACACACACACACACACACACACACACACACACACCATGCCAGAGCAGCCTCTGTGCAGAGGCGATCCACAGAGGTGTGTTACCATATGAGCATCAAACACATTGCTGCCTCTCTTTGATCGGGGATTACAGAGTAATTGATGCCCCGTTTTATGGGATGGTCTGGCCGACGCCGTCCACAGAATATGCAATAACTCCCCCCCCCTCCCCCCCCCTCCCCCCCCCTCCCCCCCCCTCCCCAACCGTGCAGTGGCTCCACCATGACTAGAACTATCTGGATGGCCCCTCGACCCCCAGCTGGCCCATCCCTCCCCCCTCCTCCCTCGTCCTCGCCCCTCCCCACCTGCTTTCCTTGACTCCCCCCCCCCCCCCCCATGCCGCTATGGCACCTCTCCTTCTGCTCCGTTCAGGGTGATAAGCCCCAATTATGACTGCCATGGTGCAGCAGATACAGACACTCACACACACACACACACACACGCACACACACACATACAACCCCCCCCCCACACATAGACACAAACACACACAGACACACATATAACCCCCCCCCAGACACACACACACACACACACGCACACACATACACCCCCCCCCCCCACACACAAACACACATACACACATACAAAACCCCCACACACACACACACAAACACACACACACACACACACACACACACACACACACACACACACACACACACACACACACACACACACACACACACACACACACACACACACCTCCCCCCCACACACACAGACACACAGGCTACATAAGAAGACACAAGCACAGGTTACATAGCATAACTCTACTTAAATGTGTGGGGAATGCATTGATATAAACTAGGGATGTGTCGGTTGCGACTGATTCGTTACAACGAACGAATCCCGAACGTGAACGACAAGAACTGGTTCCCCAAAACAAGAAGAACTGGTTCTTTGATTCTTTTTTTTAACATAAACCAAACATATGGTCACGTAAATAAAATATACAAACGAACAGAGCTCTGTCTCCCCGCGACTTCCATTGATTGAGTCTACAACTTTCTCAAAGATTCAGCCAATGAGAGGTAGCAATGGTGTTGGAATGGCACCTGGGTATAGAGTTTAGATTTTCTGCCCGCACCCGAGCCCGAACCGAACCGACCCGACCCGCGGGCCGGGTCGGTCCAATATTTCCCGCCACTATCCTCGGGTCGGATCGGACCGGGCGTGATCAAGCTTTTTTTAATTATTATATATATTTTTTTTTTTAATCACTATTAGCTTAATTGGTACGGGCAAAATTGTCTATTAATCAGACGAAATATTCTATATAGGTAGATAATATTCTTAATGTGTACAAAGTTGCAGAAGTCAGACTACGAAATTGCAAAAGGCAACGTGTCATGCGCAGTTTTCCTCCACTGGCAAGCGTAACACCGGCTCGTACATGTACGGTTCGTTGGATACAACAAATTCCTCATAATCGTCTTCAAAAGCAGATGCATCGCTAACTCCTCCAAACGTGGGCATATCTTGTTAATTGAATACGCTTATAGAATTCCTTCGTTCACTGTACTCTGCGTTTTGTAGCAATGACAGCGGCAGGTAACATCAGTCCGCCGCTGCCGTAGCCTACGTACAGGAATATACACTGCTGCTGAGGACCCCGCAATTCCCTCAAAATGCAATGCAATGCAAGGTTGGTTTTATTTCTAACATTATTCTATAAACAGACATTTAGATTTATGGTCTGTCGTTATAATTGATTTACCTCGGGGGTACTGTGGAGTGGGTATGACTGTTTTTAATAGCAGGCTAGCATTGCCTGTTGACTTGCGCTAGCCTAGCACGAGCAAACTCTGCAACTAGAAGGACTGTATGAAATGTGTTGAAAACTGTCTCCAGTGATATAGAATACCAATGCTCACTTGGGAATCAGGCCCTATGTCCAAAATTCCGAACTACCCCTTTAAGAAATGGTCGGGTTTAAATCGGTCGCGGGCTCATCATGACAGTTAATGTACCGGGCTGGGCCGGGCCGGGCTCGAATGAGCACGGGCTCGGATAGGGTCGGGTTTGATTTTTCGGCCCGATCTAAGCTCTACCTGGGTAAACCAATGACATGGCGGTACCGTCGAATATGCGCGCTTTCTCTGTCTGATGTATCTTGGGTCATACCATTCGACTCATATATCCCCTACATTTTTTTGAAAATAGACTTGACCTCCATCTGTTTATTGGATAAACGCATTTCCCAATCCCAGGAGTCTTTGCTCCATTCTACGTCAATTTAAGAACAAACAAAGAAATTAAACTGCAGTTCGTATTTTTTATTTATGACCATGCAAGTTCTGTAATGCCTGAACAATGAAGAATTAAATGTAAAGTAAAATAAAATTATAAATGTAAAACCATGAATGAAATATAGAGTAAGCAAGTGGTATAAATATTGGTGGGACGTTCGACATACTAAATAGCAGGCATCTCCAAACGGCGGACTGCGGTCTTGACTGGTCCCATCCGGACCCACGACCAATAAAAAAAAAAATAATAATTATAAAAAAAAGTTTTTTTATTTTTTATTTTTTTTAAGATGTAATCTGACGTAACGAACTAATCAAAACGAACGAATCAAATACACGAATCGTTATAGTGAACTGAACTGAAATAACTAGTTCCCGGAAAAGAATCATTTTGCCCATCCCTAATATAAACACACACAAATACAACAGCACAAAAAAGCAAAACATCAACGGGCCAGCACACATGAGAGAATGAAAGCAGAAACACAGAGACAGTGTGATGGTCAGGTGGCCCAGACATTCCCGTGTATGATTAGGCTTAGTGGACCATCTCCCCTCTCCAACCTGTCGCCAGCAGCTCTGTGCGGCCTTAACACTCAGCCAGACAGACCCCCACGCCACATCACTGTCTCCCCATGTGTGTGTGTGTGTGTGTGTCTGTGTGTGTGTGTGTGTGTGTAAGTATGTGTTCGCAAATCCCGTCAAATGTGTGCGTCAAATTTCTGACATAGACCTACTGTGTACGTGTGTCTCTGTACGTGTGTATGTGTGTGTGTGTGTGTGTGTGCGTGTGTGTGTGTGTGTGGGGGGGGGGGGGGGGGGGTTCACTGTCTATGGCCCCTAAAGCTACGTGGATTAGAAGCTAGACCCCACCAGAGCATGACAAGGCTTTTGTCTCTGGAGCCCAGTGGTTTTATGGCTGAGCACTCACTCTCATATATGTGTGTGTGTGTGTGTGTGTGTGTGTGTGTGTGTGTGTGTGTGTGTGTGTGTGTGTGTGTGTGTGTGTGTGTGTGTGTGTGTGTGTGTGTGTGCGCGTGTGTGCATGTGTGTGTGTGTGTGTCTGTGTATGTGTGTGTGTTCGTGTGTATGTGTGTGTGTGTGTGTGTGTGTGTGTGTGTGTGTGTGTGAGTGTCTATGTGTCTGTGTGTCTGTGTCTGTGTGTCTGTCTCTGTGTGTGGAAGTTATTTGTTTTCTTTATTCTTCCCAGCCTTGTTATTTCTAATCGCAGCAATGTGACAGAGCAGTGTGTGTGTGTGTGTGTGTGTGTGTGTGTTTGTGTGCGCGTGTATTTGTGTGTGAGTGAGAGAGTGTGTATGCATGAGTTTGTGTAATTGTGTGTACGTGTGTTGTGTGTGCGTAAGTGTATGTGAGTGTGTTTTTTGTGTGGTGGAAAGATGCCTGTGTGTCCTGTAAATAACTCTACAGAAGGGTGGAGGGCTTGCTGTGTGCGTGTGTGTGTGTGTGTGTGTGTGTGGGTGTGTGTGTGTGTTTGTGTGCGTTTGTGTGTGGAGAGAGGAGGGCATTTTATTCAATGTATTTTTTCCTTGGACTTAAAATTGCCTCTCAAATGTTTCCCGACTTGAGAGTTCCCCCCTCAGCGCTGTGAATCCTTATTGACGAGGGCCTCAACCATCAGTATTGTGGTGATTACACCCCCACACCTATCTCTAGGGTGGTTCCCTCATTCACCCTCCGGTTTGTGTGTGTGTCTGAGTTTGTGCGCATGCACGTGTGTGTGTGTGTGTGTGTGTGTGTGTGTGTGTGTGTGTGTGTGTTAATTGAGGATCACAGGCGCTTGCTGCAGTTTTCCGCGGAACTGGGATCCCGCTGGGAATGCGGGAGCAACTGACCCGACAGATTAAAGAGCCCTGGCCCCCCGGGCGCCGGCCCCGGGGGGCGCGAGGCGGCGGCACGCCACGACCACAGACAGAGCGGGGCGTGTGGGGGAGAGGGCTGGGCCGAGGCCGCTCGGTGGTCCAGAGTGACACACAGAAACACACACAGGAGCACGCGCACAGATACGCACATATAATCACACAGATGATCATCATCCAGTC
>NC_082382.1:4600936-4603436 GCF_031168955.1 Gadus macrocephalus | reverse complement strand
CACACACACACACACACACACACACACACACACACACACACAAACACACACATACCCACATAGAGAAGCACAAACAAAAAACATACAGAGAGCCACACACACAGACACAAATGCCAAGAAAACACTCAACCTCACACATTATGTAATTAAGATGATGACTTGCAAAAATAATGAAATTGATCATTTAGCCTCAATACTTTTTTCCATATTGACATGAGCAAACAGAAACCGAAGAAAATCTAACCCAATTGTATAGTTTATATATTTCACAGGAAAACCCGCATTTTGGACACCTTGTCTAAAGACAATGGGCGATGAGAGTGGGGGATGTGTGGCTGAGCTTTGGGTAGCCAGCTTGGAGTTCAGCAGGTCTCAGAGTCTCAGAGCCATGGTGGGGCAAACATCAATCCACAGGTCCGTGATTCGTGTTCCCCATCGGTCCAATTTGGAAGGATGATCATCCATCAGCTAATTTTTCCGCAGAAAATAGAGGATGTTGCAGGTTTAGTTTTTCAAAACATGTGTACGAAGCAGTACTCTCTTGAAAGACAGCCAACCGCCACAGTTCCCTTTTAAGCCTCATTATTTTAGTTCTTTCTTGTTGTTAAAGCAGTCGAAGGCATGCTCTTTTGATGGAACATGTGTAAATAAATCTTTGCAAAAGAAAAATTGTGTTTGGTTGATGGTGTATTGTAATCACGCAAATAAAGACCACAGCATATGTGCGGCCCACATAATAGCATAGATACAAAGGTATAAGACCAAAATCGGTCTTTGACCATTTTGCCACACTGGAATTTCGCGATCAGGCCCTGAATTCTAAACAAATACCTTTCAAACGTTTGTGACACGATCAATATTCGCTTTATACTCTACTCGCAGAAACAGGTTGAACAAATAATCGACTAATTATAACAGGCTACTAATTGGATAACAGTGTTTTCTGTTATTTTCAGGTGATCCAACATCCAGATAGTGCATTGACCAGCTCTTCATTAGCGCTGGTGCTGCAGTGCAATTTCATTGAAATTGTACAAGTAACCATTTAGTTTTGTGATCAAAGCAGTTCATCTTCATTGGCGCTGAAGTGGGTCCTGTTTCAACACAGAGCGCTCCTGCCAGCGCCACCACGCAGCCGCGGTATGACCTCCAACACTGCCCTCACCCCTGGTGCTCATCCTCCCACTAACTGGGGGGCTCGTTGGCTGGTCTGGTGCACGGCCCACTCCACACCGCCGTCACTGCGTCCGACTCGGACCAAGAGGGGATCCCAAAGACACTGACTTCCTCTAGCACCTACGTGATGCTGCACTTTGGCTTTTTGAAGCGTTATTCCAATGCAACCCGTTTTTTAAGCAATTTGACGGTTTCAGAAATGAAACGTCTTCTGTTAGTTTCTGCTAGTGTCTAACTGTTGTATTGTTTTCTGCATATTTCCATTTAATATTAGACAACAGCATAAACTCACAGACCCCAATAAGGTTTCCAGCTACAGCTCCTGGATTACGTAAATCAACGCAACACAAACCTTTATATCTAGGTCATTGATAAGAAATATGGGATATACTCACGACAGCAGAATAGGGGGTTTAAAAAAGGGATATCTATCGGGTTATTTTAGCCAATCACAGTCTAGACACGATGGTTTCGGTGGGTAGGTGGCGGCTGACTCTATTTTCTCTCTCTGTCTCTCGCCTCTCTCTCTATTTCTCACACACAGACGCACACACATACGCGCACACACACACACACACACACATAAACACAGACACATACACACGGACACACAGACACACACACACACACACACACACACATACACACACACACACACACACACACACACACACACACACACACACACACACACACACACACACACACACTCACACACACACACACACACACACACACACCAACACAAATACACACACACACACACACACACACACACACACACACACACACACACACACACACACACACACACACACACACACACACACACACACACACACACACACACACACACACACACACACACACAAATGCTGGAGTAGGTCTTTGTTGTGACAGTTGGACTGGCCTTTTATTCAGACTAAATTGCCACTCTCAGCTGTTCATTTACAGCCCTAACCCTTGGTCCAGCACCCTCAGACACCTTGCAATCATACACACACACACACACACACACACACACACACACACACACACACACACACACACACACACACACACACACACACACACACACACACACACACACACACACACACACACACACACACACACAAACAAAAAATACACACCCACTCCCTCCCCTTCACCTCTGACCCTTGGAAAATCCCCCTTTAGGTGGGGTTTGCCTTGTGTCCCAGGCCTGCTCTCAGATGGGGGCTGAGGATTAGAGGGAGAGGGGGTCACAGGGACAAGCCTGGTGGAGGGAGGACTAGGGGGACTAGGGGGAGAGGGGGACACAGGGACAAGCCTGGTGGAGGGA
>NC_082382.1:4555936-4583436 GCF_031168955.1 Gadus macrocephalus | reverse complement strand
GACGGTGGAACTGCTCCACGCTGGAGTCCATGCCCGTCTTCGGAAAAGTGGTGACGCAGGGTAAGCATGACATCAGGGAGGACGTACAGCGGGTTGGCAGGTGACCTGGAGGTTGCTAGTTTGAACCCCGGCTCCTCCTAGCTGAGTCTCGAGGTGTCCCTGAGCAAGGCTCCTCACCCCGACTGCTCCTGACGAGCTGGCTGTCGCCCTGCGTGTTTGACTCCTCTGTCGGTGTGTGGATGTGTGAATGAATGGTTGTACGTCGCTTTGGATTGAAGCATCAGCAAATGTAAGCATAAGCGGTCCCCCTGGGGTACAAATAACAACATAGCACCTTATGATGCATGGAGTACATGGAAAGCAAATATACGATGAAGATGTGGTATACTGGCAGGCAGCTATAAATCCTATAATGGAAGTTGTACTGGAACTTTTGCACTTGGCCACTTATTTTGTCCTCACAATGAAACGTTTTCAATTTTGTTGTTATTGACAAATCTGAAACTTGTGTGTACGTGTGTGTTTGTGTGTGCGTCTGTGTTTGCGTGTGTTTGTGCTTGTACATGCGCTTGCGTGTGGGTCTGTGTGTCGACTACAGGCACCCGTGAGGCGGCCTTTGTCTACGCCATCTCTGCGGCGAGCGTGGCGTTCGCGGTGACGCGCGCCTGCAGCAGCGGGGAGCTGGAGAAGTGTGGCTGCGACCGCACGGTGCACGGAGTCAGCCCCGAGGGTCGGTCCCACGCGCACGCCACACATGGCCAACACATGGGCTCTGTTTGTGTGTGGACTCGGCTACAGCACATAAAAAAAACACACTCTGTACACATGGTCAGAAACGCAAGCCGTTAAACTGTCTAATACACGTCAGTGAATACATATACAGGCGTTGCAAATGTGCAAACGCATGGACGGGGCACTCGTTGACATTGTGGAGCAGCTTTATGCAAACACATAACATAGACGCCTAGACACACAGACACACACACACAGACACACACACACACACACACACACACACACACACACACACACACACACACACACACACACACACACACACATGCATGCACACACACACACACACACACACACACACACACACACACACGCACACATGCACAGAGATTCTAATCAGCGTAACCACCAAAGTTTCATTATGAAGCACAACTTTAGCAGCATGAGTGCAGGCAGTGTCTTATTTCAGAGCCTCTCTCTCTCTCTGTCTCCCGTCTCTCTCTCTCTGCTGCAGGCTTCCAGTGGTCGGGCTGCAGTGACAACATAGCCTACGGCGTGGCCTTCTCTCAGTCCTTTGTGGATGTGAGGGAGCGGGGTAAAGGCCAGTCCTCCAGCCGTGCCCTGATGAACCTACACAACAACGAGGCGGGCAGGAAGGTGAGCTTTGTGCGGTGGTAATCACGCTGATCGTTACTGTGCGACAGTGCAATGGTGTGCGCTCCATTTTGATATGCTGCTGATTTACTACGACAACTTCAACATCATGCTCAGCAAGTAAAAGTCCCCTTTTTTAATGCGATGTGGATTCCAGTGTTAGAAACGCATGAGGGACAGGGATAAGCCGGGCTGGGATTAGATGTAGGGTTGCAACGTGTTGAAAAGTTCAGCTTGAGACCATATTGGCTTAAAAAGAAAAAGGCCGGCTCACCGGGTAGAGGGCGTACCATTAAGGCCCAGTCCTTAACGCAGAGACCAGGGTTTGATTCCTGCCCGTGGTCCTTTGCAGCATGTCTTCCCCTCTATCTATACCTTCCTGTCTATCTCTCCGCTCCATCATAGAGCAACAAAAGTAATAAAAAGTGAACAACACAAGCCTCAACCTTCTCCTGTTCTCCCCTGCCCAGGCCATCCTGTCCCACATGCGAGTGGAGTGCAAATGTCACGGCGTGTCGGGCTCCTGCGAGGTCAAGACCTGCTGGAAGGCCATGCCGCCCTTCCGCAAGGTGGGCAACGTCATCAAGGAGAAGTTTGACGGCGCCACCGAGGTGGAGCAGCGCAAGGTGGGCACGGCCAAGGCCCTGGTGCCGCGCAACTCCCAGTTCAAGCCGCACACCGACGAGGACCTGGTGTACCTGGAGCCCAGCCCGGACTTCTGCGACCGCGACCCGCGCACGCCGGGCATGCTGGGCACGGTGGGACGCCAGTGCAACCGCACCTCCAAGGCCATCGACGGCTGCGAGCTGATGTGCTGCGGCCGCGGCTTCCAGACGGAGGAGGTGCAGCTGGTGGACCGCTGCAGCTGCAAGTTCCACTGGTGCTGCTACGTCAAGTGCAAACAGTGCCCCAAGACGGTGGAGATGCACACGTGCCGGTGATGCACGGACGGACGGGGCAGTGGTGGCGTCGGACGGACAACCGGGTGGGACGGGGAGGGGCGGAGTGTGGGATGTGGGACAGAGAGGGGCGGGACGGATAGGAGGGCCAGGAGGAGGGACCGAGAGGACACTCTGTGTGTCGACGGTAGAACGTGAACGATCTGACAATAGTACCACACTATGACACCCCTCTCATTGTCCACCGGACCGGAGGTGGAAGGGGTCACGGGGAACCTTCAGATGAAGAACCCCACCACACACACACACACACACACACACACACACACACACACACACACACCCCTGCACCCCCATTAACCCCCAACCACTGGTCAAAGGGGCAGATGTCTGCAGTCAATCATAGTCGTTGTAATCACACCGTGAGAAGGTGCAGAATCCACTAGAGGGCATATTCTCTCTCCCTTTGTCTCTCAGTAATGGCCGCCGCTCGCTGCGCTGGCCTCGTGCTGCCACCCTCGAGGCGCTCGGCCACCCCCTCCCTCACTCCCGTTTGTGTTTATTATCGTCACTTGTTTTGTAATGTTTAACTTATTATAACGTTGTCGAGAGTGAGGACAAGTGTGTGTGTGTGTGTGTGTGTGTGTGTGTGTCTTTGTGTGTGTGTGTGTAGTATACGTGTCAGTGAAGTGCGGCAGGTCGTTAAAGCACGCCGTGCGCTTGCACACGGGCTGAAGGTGGACACACGGACAGATGAACACTAGTCGTATGGACAGAGGGGGGTTGGTGGGGGGGTGTGTGCTGTGGTTTGGGAGGGGGGAGGGGGGGGGGGCTATTATGTTGTTGGAAGGGGGGGGGGCTGCATGCTCGCCCACTGACCTTCTGCTGCTGCTGCTGCGGAAGGAACCCGCTGGACACAGACACAAATCAAGGAGAGCGGAGGGCAGACCCCCGCCAGTGAGGGGCTGCTCGGACCACCGCAACAATCAGAGGAAGGAGGGGAACAGACACACTGGAAGCAACACTCTTCACTCAAGGACCGGGACAAGAAGGGACGGTGTGTTGGGTGGAGGTTCTTCTGTGGCCGTCTGGTAGCGTTGTTTGGCTGTTTTTTGCAGCTGCTCTCCACTCTCCATCAAGACCCCCAGAAATCACGCCCTACACACGCGCACACGCAGACACACACGCAGACACACACGCAGACACACACGCAGAGACACACGCAGACACACACGCGGACACACACGCGCGCACACTCTCACACAGGAAAAGGATTAGCTACATGGCCAGAGACACCAAACTTTTCTCTGAGTGCAAACACACGCACGCACGCACACACACACACACACACACACACACACACACACACACACACACACACACACACACACACACACACACACACACACACACACACACACACACACACACACACACACACACACACACACACACACACACACACAGGGGAGCTACTTTGACACAAACAAAAATCTGCATGCATGAGCAAACGCACCCACTCCCATGCCACTGCCAGTGACTGAATTGCACCTGACCAGTGAGAGCCACCATGGTACAATCCCAGCTTTCCTATGGTAATATTGGTGTTGCTGTACAGACAGACTGTAGATCTACACAGACTTTATACACTGAAGAAGACGTTACTGCCTATGAATGTATGTTAATATGAGATTATATGCTGTATCAAAACTACCCCGCGCACGTTTCTTTGAAAAACAATCCAAAGATCAAGCTTATCATGTATACACGTGTAAGTGATTGTTTGTTTGTGTGTGCGTGCGTGTGCGTGTGTGTGTGTGTGTGTGCGTCAGTGTGTGTGTGTGTGTGTGTGTGTGTGTGTGTGTGTGTGTGTGTGTGTGTGTGTGTGTGTGTGTCTTTGTGTGTGTCTGTGATTGGGTGAGCTGTAAGTTGCCAACAAATAAGAGAAAATGGGAGACAGGAGAACGAAATTAAGAGACAAAAATAAATAAATAAATAAAGGAACAGAAACTTTGCCACAGAAAAGCTGAGAGTTTCAGTCTCTCGCTAGAGAGTCCAAAACCAGAAACACACTTTGTCGATCACGGACCAATATTACAATAAAATTGCCCATTTCCTGTGTCTTTCAGCAATGTTATTAGACGACCACAGTATGTTAAACATTGGGAGTGTGCATAACTATGAGTGTGGGTGAGTGTAATTCGTTTGAGGGATACATTATACACCCAAGGCGTCCCTCTCCAACCTAACACAATTTATGCAACGCATGTCATCAGGTTTACATCAATACTCGCCCCTAAGAAACCCAACGTGAATCCACGACTAACGATGACGTCTGACGGAACACCAGCAACACACATGGAGCTGGGCGGCTGTACATCATTTGCATGCGAAATTGCTGCTCGAATTTTGACTTACATTGAAATTCAATACGTATATAAAGCACATATAAGTTCAATGTGGAAGCAGGAATCGACACATATGATTCCTCTCCAAACCTTGAGCCACATTGGAAGCTGCCATAAGCTGAACCGTTTGGGAGTAAAGACCCCAGAATGCGCCGGCCTCAGTATGAACGTGCGCCCGCCATGTGGGTTTTCTTGGATGTGATGAGAGTTTAGGATAAAGGGGGTGGGGGGGCGGGGGCTAGCTGCAGATGCATAGGACCAGTGCGTACTGCAGAATGGGGATTAGGGTGGAAAATGCACACCACATGCTGCGTTTTAGCCTTTGTCTTTCTTCATGTTAGCCCCGACAACACTACACTCAGCAGCCCCCCCCCCCGCCCCCCTGCCCCTCACATCAGCGCACGGCTTCTCTGCAGTTTAAGTGTAACTCTAACCAGCCGATGTCTAGTGCAGCACAGAGATCTGTCCCCAATTATACCCCTCCCCACGCGGGCCCCCTTTGATCCCTAGAGAGCCAAGTTCCCCTCCAGACGGCTGATGCCCATTTCCAGTGGTGTGGGGCTGCTAGGGGCCATGGTTGCCTCTGTCAGTCATTTGGAGGGTTGTAGGATTGACCAGCACCTGGTTTGTACACAGCAGATGACCCAAGACTCAACAAGGTGTAGATATTTGATCAAATCAACAAATCTACAACTCAAGTGGACTAATGTACAAAAATAAATCCAACAGCACACTCATCAGCAATAAGTGAATCCCAAGTTAGTATTGGAGCGTCTACAGCCAGTACAGTACAATAGCACAACAGAGATGTCTCTGCACGTCCAAAAGTGTTTGGATGGCATCTCAATAAGGCGTGTGTGAGTGTTGAATGGCAGATTCCTTTTGAAACCGTGGATGTCATCAGCATTTTAAACAATAAAACACATTGCAAAAATAATAAGAAAGCGTGGACATTTTTGAATTTTGTTGGCAATTGCTCAGCTGGAACATGGTCATTTTGGTTGACACAACCACTCAGTATAACACGCGACCACGCAACCAAATAAAACCTTGTTTGTATCGCTCATCATCAATAATCTTTCGATGTACGCAACCAAGAAAAATTCAACTTTTTCCATTTAATTGACGTCAAGGAACCACCTATCCAATTTTGACGACCGCATCGATGGCAGATGTGGTTTTCATCGTTCTCAAAACCGCTGCCTCCATGCGTAAAATTAGACAATAAAATAATACCTTTGCAATTCCTCCCATGTTCAGGAATGCAAACCCTGACGCAGGTATGAACGACTGTGACGCCTCAACGGGGCCTTACGGCACAGGTGGGTCCGACATCAATCTGTCCATGTTATAAATTCTCTCTCCCTACACAGCCCACTCTCCCAGAATGCCATGTGTTTGTGAGGGGTTAACAATGGGGGCCGCATGGGGCTACAATAATGCCACTTGCTCTCCAGAGCCTTGTGAGAAGAAGGCTGGTTTGGGATCCCTCAAGGGCCCCAGGCCCGGGCCCCCACCAGCCCTCCCAGGCCTCTCGCAAATTCCCAGATCTCCTCTGCATACTTCTCATATTAAAAGAAAACAAGTTACACAAATGAGACAGATGGTTCTTGTTTGTGATGACAGTTGCAATACCCCCCCCCCCCTCCCCTACCATCCCTACCCCATCTTCTTCTGCTTTTTATTCTGAAACCCCTCCCTTCTCCTCCTCCTTCCTTCCCCCACACCTCTCCCCCGCTCATCCCTCCCCCCTCCCCCTTCATGGTGTCTGGTCTGAGCCAGTTGGAGGGAGCCGACCACATTCCCTCAGAAGCCTCGCTGGTGGATCCTGCCTTCACCTGATTGCAGCTTATTGTTGACACCTAGTGCTAGGCCCTCATGCAGCTGTCATCGCTCACGTTGTTATAAAGATCTATATCCCATCAAAGTAAGGGACCATACTGGGGATGATTTGACCTCCTTGCCAGTAGTTGACTGTTCATACTGTTTGATACAAACGTTGTGTGTCAACAGCTGCATCCAAGTTGATGTATACAGAACCTCCTGTTGTATCCTATGAGCCGTCTTTCACAAGACAAAAGCACCAGGGCCAGACATCGACCTATATTACCTGCCCAGATGACAAATTATAATTTGATGTCATGTTTTGATGGATTTGTAAAGAATGTATTTGTCAGGACGTGGAGTATTTATCTCATTTTAAACATAAAAGTTTTATAAATCAGGATAAAATAAACAAAAAATGGCATTACCACAATAGAATTGTTGATTGCCTGAGACAAAGATAGCATTTTACTTTTACAGTGGTGGCAGATAACCAGTTAAGTCCAAATTGAGGTTGACCTTACCGACTGCATCACAACCTCATGGGTCCCCAATGGCCCCCAGAACACCAGAGGAGCAGTGGGAGGCTTGGGTTGACGCATGGGAGGAATAACCAAAGCGAAAGCTGCAATGTGACTGAAAACACATTGTGCTTGGCGGGGGTGGGGAACTAATGGGGCCGGGAACAGTTGTTCTTTGGGTCATTTAAAATGGATTACGATAAGATTATTTAGTATGAAGATTTAGGTGACAATCATCCATCTTACTGTCAACAAAATAGAAATGTGAAGTTAAAAGAACCGTACAATATATGATGTCACCCAGCAGAAACTCTTTTACAACTGACGGCACATTTGTGATTAGCGGCTCCAACGCTTTCAATAAAAAAGAGATCGAAAATATAAGTCGTTATTTATACGAGCGGAGGTCATAGAGTTTGGGACACAGAGAGCGAGGAGAGAGGAGAGAGGAGAGAGGAGAGAGGAGAGAGGAGAGAGGAGAGAGGAGAGAGAGAGAGAAAAGGAGAGACATACAGAGAGAGAGAGAGAGTGGAGAGGAGAGTGAGAGAGAAAGGGAGAGACAGAGAGACAGAGAGACAGAAAGAGAGCGGAGAGGAGAGTGAGAGAGAAAGGGAGAGAGAGACAGAGAGAGAGAGCAGAGAGGAGAGTGAGAGGGAGAGAGAGAGAGAGAGAGAGAGAGAGAGAGAGAGAGAGAGAGAGAGAGAGAGACAGAGGAGAGTGAGAGAGAGAGAGAGAGAGAGAGAGAGAGAGAGAGAGAGAGAGAGAGAGAGAGAGAGAGAGAGAGAGAGAGAGAGAGAGAGAGAGAGAGAGAGAGAGAGAGAGAGAGAGAGAGAGAGAGAGAGAGGAGAGTGAGAGAGAAAGGGAGAGAGAGACAGAGAGAGAGAGAGCAAGCGGAGATGAGAGTGTTAGGGGTGCAGATGGCGGTATAGCGTGAGTCCCAGCGATGTCGTCATGACATCTCGAAGCGGGGCCCATCAGATAGGAGAGGACATGAGGGCTTGTGGTGGTGCTGGTGATGGTGGTGGTGGTGATGAGACTGGTGGAGGTTGTGGGGGCGTAGGTGTTGGGGTTGTCGTTGAGGTAGTAGTGGCAGTTGGGAGGGAGGGGGAGGGTAAAAAGTGAAAGCGTCAACCCACCATGGCCCCCTATTTCAAGCCAAGGGGGCTTTCAAGACCTAAGGTGTGTTTGAATGCCAGCATAGTAGATAAAACCACACACCCCTCCCCCCACCTCTGATTGGAGTTTGGGATGGAAAAGGGGGGGGAGCAAGGTAATTAGGGAGGGGGGACGACCCCCTCGCTGTCTGTCATCAATAGGATTTGGAAGGGGTCGCGAAGTTGAGCAGTAAACGACTTTCTCTTACACCTGGACACAGGCGTCTCGCTCTGACACAAGCACGCATATCTGAGGAGAGGATCTCAGCGGGGCCTGTTCGCGTGTGTGTACACGCCATGGAGAGCCGCTGGAGTGTGCGTCCTGCATGTATCTATTAGCCCACAGCCACCGGCTGGGTCATAGTAATCCTGTGGGGGACACCAGTGGTATGAGAGCTGTCCAACAAGGCCCACTAGAAGACTCCTCTTCTCCTCTGCAGGCTCACAATAACACAAATGCTAACTATCTGGAAAGTTGGAAAGGATTGCAAACCACAGAAGAAATTTTGGCGGTTTTCACAGAGGTATGATTTCATGTATCAACAGTAACCAAACATCAGACTGCATGGGCAGCGCAACCACTGGTGAAACAAGGGTTGTAACGTTGCACTTTTCTGATGGGCTCCCGACGGCTCCAGTTGAGGCAGGTTATGTGTCACTAGACACTAAATGGGACCCATCTAAAAGCATTGTTTTTTGCCCACCCTACAGCCACCCAGTGTTCGCAGAGGTGGTTTCTACACGCTTGTGATTGATAGTTAAACAAAACTCATCAACAATACAAGTTATATTATTTGAGAGCTGGAGGGGGGTGGTAAGGGTGGGTGGGGGGGGGGGCTATTAGCGGGCAATAGACAGTGAGGCCGAGCTAGAATAAGATGAAGGAGGATTCCACATTCTTCATCCCATGCCTCCCATACCTGAGACACCTTTACCACTTGATAAATGTAGCGTGGTGAATCCTGGCAGCTCCTCCACATTCTCCCTCATCTCCAAGGCAAATTGGGCTCAGCACGTGTGCATTCATCTCCCATACACAGAGACCCGCACCGGACACCCCCTCGCTCCGTCCAGCCCGGCGTTTGACGAGAACCACATTGCTTCCATCTGATGCTAGAGGAAAAGATTGCTGAAAAGGGGTTGCATATCACTGCTTAGTCAGGCGGCTTGAGTCACCATTGTGGAGGCGGCATTGAGAAATGTATTGTGACACACACACACACAGACACACACACACAAACACGCATGACAATAGGCATACCCCTCTCGGAGCAGGGCCGGGCTAGTGTGTGATTTACCACCTGGGCTTTAATAAACAGCAAAAGAACGATAGAAAAACGTTTGGTGTGTGTTTTTATTGTGAGTCGGTATCTGTTACAGATCACCATAAAAGTAGTGGGCTCGTAAAACCGGAGTAAAGAACAGCAAGTCCTTGTTCTGCTGCACACCTCCGAGGTCTCCCGCTTACTGTACACTGTGGCGGTGGAAACGGTCAGACTTGTGACGACACAAGCGTTACAATTCAAGTAACTGGATAATAATACGTTGCCATTTTACCCTTGGTTGAGTTTAGAAAACGATATGTCAATGATCTGTTGGGACTCTTGTGCGAGAGTAGGGCTATTGTATTACCAAAGACATCTTCAATTTGTGTTCCTATTTATATTTATTATATAACTAATACTATGCCTATTCTGAAATGTGTTTTACAACCTTAGTACAGTGTAGGTCGACCTTAAGTGTGTCGGGGGTCTGAAGACTAATCTCCTCGACCACGGCGGGGTCTTTGCCTTCGAGACCCCCTGCACGGTCGCTCTTCCCCGAGAGGCGCTGTGGGCCCAGCGTTGACTGGATGCTAATGTGCGTTAAGAAATATTTGACCTGACGAACACCGCTGGAATCCAACACAGGTGGTACCTCTCCTGTTACATACATGTTGCCGTTATGACACGGGGGGGGGGGGTAGAGATTATACCACTGTGGAATGCCCCTAGTTCAACATGTGTGATAATTAATGGCCGTCAGCAACTCTTTAGTGTAAGAAGGTGTTGACAGGCAGCACTCCACAAGCGCTGGGAAACGTGTGAAAGTCGACCAGAGAGGCAGCAGGAAAGGTAGACTGTGTATGTGTGTGTGTGTGTGTGTGTGTGTATGGTGTGTGTGTGTGTGTGTGTGTATGTGTGTGTGTGTGTGTGTGTGTGTGTGTGTGTGTGTGTGTGTGTGTGTGTGTGTGTGTGTGTGTGCGTGTGTGCAGCAGAAGTATTTTTCTTTACCTACCTCCAGGGCAGATGATCTGGGTCACCAAGCCGGGGAGATCACCCTCATCTGCAGGCCTTTTCAGGAATTCCACAAAAACATCTGTGGAAGGCCAAGTGTGATTCTCAATCTCCCCGACTTACAGTTCAAAACGGTATGATGTGTTCCCAGTGGGGCTCTAGGCAACATTTGATTTGCCCCCCCATAATGCCAATGTGGGGGTCAATAGTCATTATGACAATAGTCCTAATGACTATTGTCATAAATCCTAATGACAATAGTCAATGCTTGATGACTTACACTCCGAATGCAAACCCAAGGAGAGGACTGGCGTTAGTCTGACTGTGGTTGAATCAAAATGCAGTTAACATCTTTGACAGTGTTTATGCTCAATGAATGATTACTATTGACATAATATATCACAAACAACATTTTTCATGTCAAACTCTTTTGGGACATTTCAAGAACTCTTGGGGACCCTCTTGTGGCTAATTAGTTCCCTTATGCACCGGGACGGCCGGCCCTGCTGGGAAGGTAACGTTCAAACGCATTGTAAAATAAATGCGTATTAAGTTTTCAACTTCCATTTCCAATAATTCTTGTAATTCTTGTTTGATGTTAATACCTCAGTTGCACCGACGTCATCACAATTTTGTGTACATGGGCTGCTAGAATACTTAAACTGAATGATAAGCAGTCATGTTCTGGTAGACATCGCCCCCTGCTGGATGTCGTTGTGCAATGCTAGGTAACAACTTATCAGTTGAGGATTGGATACTGTAGACACAGGTAATTGCATCTGCAAATACGACCAGTGACCGGTACCAAGATAAATCATAATAGTTAAGACCAGGCGCGTGCCGTCCTTATGGGCAGGTTGGGCATCGAACTACTTGCAAAAGCATGTTCCCAAAAAAATTGTTCCTCCGCTCCAAGTCTATTTTGAATAATGCGATTGTCACATTAACTATCAATAGTTTCTGCGGACGTGTCATGCAATGTTTGGACAGGGCAGCTCAGCGACCGCGTTTGAACGGCGTTATCGCATAACCCTGCAGGCTGCAATAAGAATTGCAATCCGCGATAAAAGCCGCCTATATGGTCGTAAAGTAGTCACATGGACATGGTCATATTCTAGAATTGTTTCAACTCGAATTATTCCGCAAGTATCTTTCGTCGTATATATCAGATGATTCTAGATTCTATATCAGATGCAGATCTGTGAGTGGTGTTGCACCTGTGATGAACAATGTTGAGGTTGTTAAAAAAACATTGGAGGTTAAAATTAGAAGAGAAGCCATCAAACAACTTGGCCGGACAAGTTGTTGGATGTAAAAGTTTAAAGTTGTTTAGGCCTATTATAGCTCGGAATATACATATTAAGAAACCATACATTGTGGTTGTGGTCATCATACGCCAGTAGTTTCTGCCCCACTGAAATTCAGGGTCACCGCACTCTACTGGTCAAGACATGAGAAACCAGATTTTCACAAGCTTTCAAATAATTCCTTTCAGATGTTTTTCGAAAGAACAGATCAAGAAATTGATGAGTAAAACCTATTAACCCAAAAGTCTGGTGGTACTTGGGGAAAGCACTGGTTTTGTTGACTATCAAATGCGTCCAGCAGCATCGAAAAGTAAAATGAAATGTTGCCATATTTTCGTATATTAAATGAAATTGCACTTTGATTACGAAATAATTTTTAATCAAGCGTCAATAAAAACAGTAAGGCAAACGTTGCAAAGGCAATTAAGGTATAAGTTTAATATTTTTTTAAAGAATGCATATACAAATAACGAAGACTTCAGACAAAGCATTTGGATTTGCACCAAAAACATCAGGTTATAATTATACCGACTTCGGTTGGACGTCAACCCAATTCTAAATCCACCAGTGGAGGAAAAAATCGTTTTTGCCAAATCAGTTTCATTGCCAATGGAGGTTTTAAAAAGACTCAACAAATCTGACTTTGCTTTTTGTAACTGAAGGGGGAGTGTTCAGATGAGTCCCGACCCCTAAATGTAAAGGGAGTAAAGTAACCTTTATATATATATATATTTATATAAAATAAAAATACAAATAAAAACAAACTGCCATACAAGAAATAAACATTTCGGTAAAAACATCTGGAGCCTACATCCACATTGTGTGCCATCTTACATTATTATTACATGAGTTAAAACCTATCATCAGGACAGAGAGGCAGAGCCACATGCAGTACAGTACAGTCTGAATGGGTAGAGCAGTCCTACACAAGGTACAGCTCACACAAGCTCTCACCCAGGCACCACATTCTGACTTGGCACAGAATTATGGTGGAGAATTCAAATTCAAACGAGCCTTAACAAACAAATGAACAACGGTACTGGAACTATGGCTGCCCATACAAGCCATAACAGTTTGAATATTTGTTTTGTGTACTTCTCCATTTGACCCGTTCAAATTGCAACGATACAGGATCACTTTAAACGGTATACTTTGACTCTGGTCCCTGGCGACGCTTGGAGAACATACCACTCGTCCTGCTAACACTGTTAGGAGTTCCCTGCTTTGAGAAGGGCCCGGTCCACTTCAGGCCCGGTGCTACTGGGAGCCTTTGGAGCTTCAATAATAAATACCACATTCCCCACGCCAACGCTACGCTCAACCTATGATGTCTGGCCACTTAACGGGTTCCGAGTGGTTCACAGCTACGTTTACAATCCTCCATGTGGACCGCCACACGGCTGTATATCAACCAGGCCAGCCCAGAACCCAGGGTCCCATGGGGCCTGGGACTGGGCCCATTTGAAATGTGGAACGTATCAGATTTGTGCTTGGGAGGGGTGTTGGCAAAACGACTTTAAACACTACTCCATTCGCACTCCTCTCGGCAAAGCCGGGGGTAAAAAAGGAGGTTATGGGGCAAGGATGCTGGCCGAACAGCAGGGTATAAAGGCTGTGTTTGGGCCAGGTAGAGGGGGCGGGGGCAGGGCTTGATTTAGGTTGACCCCCTGAAGCCTACGGAGAGAGGCGGGTCACCATCGCCAGCCCCTTGAAGGGTGGCTGTGTGATTGAACAATATCCAGTCCTGGTTAAACACACCGTTAGCCATGTTAGCTTTGCGTTCTAACTTTTTACAATAAAGATGGCTTGTTTTATATAACATGTTGGTTGACTCTATTCATAACTTGGTGACAAACGCTGTGAACCAGCCTTAGCAGAGCAAGGGAAAGGTGTGTGTGTGTGTGTGTGAGAGAGAGTGTGAGTGTGAGTGTGTGTGTGTGTGTGAGAGACGGGCACCATTCATAGCATCACACATTTGCGTTTCTTCTTGGGCTCGGGGGGCTCCAGGGCAGCCAGTATCGCCTCATCAAACACATTTTTTAGGCCTTTCTGTGAACACAAACACACACACACACAAACAGGCTCAATGATTGGACAACAAAGGTCAAACAAAAAGGGTTAAAGGTGATAACAAAGGAGAATATGGACAGGTCAACGGAAAAAGAGAAATTAAGATCAAATACATTTGGGTAAGCTGTACAGTAGACAATAGTGGGTGTTCAGCCCTACTGTAGTCTACTGGGAGTTGCTGGTGTGTGGTTTGGTTAGCATTGCTTTAAATGTTTTAAGGGATGCAAACGCTCATGCTATAGGCAGGCAAACCAAGAAGGTGGAGGAATAAGGGAATGCAGGTCCTTGAATAAACGATAAATAAATACACATAAAAAAATTTATAAATCAAAACCTAACCCAAAACACACCCCTGAGGACTCAATCACAACCTTGTGGAGCCATGAGCAATGTGACAAGCTTGTGTTCTGTAGAGCGAGTCGTTTGTTTGCGTCTTCCTGTTTGGCCTAAGCCCTGTCATGTGAGGCAGAGCCAGCTGCTCTCAAACACAAGGGTGCTGTATGCAGGAAGCCCTGTCAGACCGACGCCAACCCCCCCCCGTCTCCACGCGCAGCACAGCACAGCACAGCACACTGGGACGACACAACACAATGTTTGTACCTGTGGCCAGTGTGCTTGGAGAGAAAGAATAGAGAAGCACAGAAACCACGCAAAGTGTACTTGTCCTTTATTAAATAAATTTCACAGATCAGTTCACATCATTATTAGCTTTTATTTGAAGAATCTGTACTTTCAAAAATGTTGCTACATACTGCAGCGAATGGCACCTTAAGAGTTACACTGAGAGAGTTAGTTAAAGAAGTCCTAAATCATATGAAATCTTGATGTGCTCTTCTCTGACAAATCACCCAGGGGTCCAGCTATGAAACATTATAATAAAGTTATTCAATATAGGGAGGTGCTATTATGGGACAAAGACAAGAGAGTATCTTTTCATTTTGAAGGTTACCAAAGCAAAAGTGCTGCTTACAGTATACTTTGGTAGTTGACTAAAAGGAATTATGATAAATTACTTAGCTCAAAATATAAATTAAATGCATACGAAATAGGCATAGGGGCTCTGATTAAATCTCAATATCGTGGAGCCATGTTAAACCACCAACCTCCACAGAAATAAACATATGTAAAGACTAACTAAAGCCACACAATAACTGCATCTCAGATGACATCCTCAACACAATATGACCACCACTTTGACGAGGGCCTGATAGATGTGCACTTGGCAAAATAAAGAAATGCGTTAAAAGATATCGAAGTGGATGGATGTAGAACGCAATGAACAATCTTTGAGGAAACGAAAGTATGGGACTGAAAAAACCAAAGATCAGGATTATGACGTGTTCAAGTGAATAGAATATGGAGGCGTTTGAATAGTTCAACGGCCCTAGCCATGACGCCTGTCACTGTGAGTGAACCGTGGAGTAAGAGGGGAGTTAAGTGACAACATCAGCAAACGTGTTGTTCACCAAGATGCAAATGATATATCTTTCTCTAAAGCAGTGGATATGAAGAGAAGTAAGGAGGGAGGGGGAGAAGGAGAACCAGGAGAGCGACGGTGGCGCAGGAGAAGGCTTTATAAAAAGGGGTGAGTGGCAGGAAGAGGACAGGGGGAGGGTTAAGAGGCCCACGGGGACATTAAAATATACAGCATTTCCTCTTTCGCTGCGTCTCGGGAGGCTCAAGGGCGGCTAGGATAGCCTCATCAAACACATTCTTCAGCCCTCGCTACAGCGACACAGGGGAGAGAACAAGAGCAGCATTAGGAGGAGAGGACTGAGAGGGGGAGAGAACGAGAGCCGTTAGGAGGAGAGGACTGAGAGGGGGAGAGAACAAGAGCAGCATTAGGAGGAGAGGACTGAGAGGGGGAGAGAACGAGAGCCGTCAGGAGGAGAGGACCGAGAGGGGGAGAGAACGAGAGCCGTCAGGAGGAGAAGACTGAGAGAGGGAGAGATAGGGGAGCAGAGAGGGGGAGAGAACAAGAGCAAAGGTAGGAGGAGAGGACTGAGAGGGGGAGAGATAGGGGAGCAGAGAGGGGGAGAGAACAAGAGCAAAGGTAGGAGGAGAGGACTGAGAGGGGGAGAGAACGAGAGCAGAGTAAGGAGGAGAGGTCTGAGAGGGGGAGAGAACAAGGGCAGAGTGAGGAGGAGAGGACTGAGAGGGGGAGAGCTGGGGGAGCAGAGAGGGGGAGAGAACAAGAGCAGAGATAGTACCAGAGGAGAGGACTGGAGAGGAGGAGACATAGGGGGAGCATGGAGGGACAAGTCTCCAGTTAGCACCAGAGGAGAGGACTGAAGAGGGGAGGAGGAGGAAACATTGGGGAGCATAGAGTCTCTCGAGTAGAAAAACAAGTAGACACGGGGCGAGATCAGGTAATCACGATAAAGAGGAGGAGACGGGGACAATTGATTTCCCAGTGGCTTAAGTCGGGGCATTAGCAGAGAGAAGTCTCCGGACAGGAAACAGGATGTGACATCAGCAGCTGTATCATAGCTCGGTTAAGCTCAGCCAGAGAGGAAGTTCGAGAGGGATAGGAAGGAAGTAGCTTAGCGAGGAGGGAGGAACAGCCCAATCGGGTCCATTATTCTGTACCCCTTCAGGGTGGGAACTCTCAGTCACTCTGTTGTGGGCCAATGCTCAGCAGAGTTTGCCCTGTACTACCTGAGAGCTGGACATCCTTCGGTTCTTGTGATTGCGAATTAAAAGGAAGCTAGAGTGCATCAGAGATTAATGAAATATTTTATGGAGTTCCCCAACCATTACATTTACATTTAGAAGGTTTTACTACAACCATTCATGCACACATTAACACACCGACGGCGGAGTCAACCACGCAGGGCGACCGCCCTGACAGCTCGTCAGGAGCAGTCAGGGTGAGGCGTATTGCTCAGGAACACCTCGACACTCAGCTAGGAAGAGCCGGGGATCAAACTAGCAACCTTCCGGTAACCATTTAACCCACTCTACTTCCTGAGCTACTGCTGCCCCCCTAAGAAGTGTCACGCAAAGAGCAACAGCTCAGCTTCAGCCTAAGATCACCGTGGTTCTATATGGACCAACACATAAGGCCGATACAAGTATTCAGCAGGGGGGCACTAGGGATGGGCATTTGAAGGCATATCAATATTCGCTAATTTTTTTAGAGTAACCCGTTTAACTGAACTACGAAAAAAATTGTAAAAAAAGTGTAGCGCACTCATAATGTAGCCTGAAGTTCTTCCGTGATCTCGCCTTCACTAATCAAATGTATTCGATTTCCATCTATTAGTCAAATAAATAAGGAAATCAAATCCAATTTTTTCCATTTATTGAGCATTTTAGAAGGAAAAAACCACTTGAAATCAGTGTGCTGAATCTAAACGAGTTTAAACGAAACCATCATTTTTGACAAGAATATGAATGAACAGTATTGCACACTTAAGGCACAAACTGAATTGAGATTAAAGTACATTTAAGGCATAAACTGAATAGATTCAAGTAACTGAAGCACAACAGCAAAAAGTAGTGGTGGGCTTGGATATCAACAGAACTCCACTTGCAGCGCATTGGCCTGCCTCGCATTACGCATGATGCGCACATATATTATGTGTAAGACAGACAGCCTCCCCTTTTCTCCACCTTATTGGTTCTTGTCCATGAACATTGCATTGTGTAGATGTGTGTGAGCCTACGGTGTAAACTGTGGTTTACCTGTGTGAGGGCGGAGCACTCCACGTATTTAACAGCCTTCAGGTCTCGGGCCAGCTTCTCAGCCGTCTCAGGGGTGATGGGCTTCTGCTTGTTCTTGGCCAGCTTCTCTATGGTCGAGGGGTCGTCCCGCAGATCAATCTGGGTCCCCACCAGCAGGAAGGGAGTCTTTGGACAGTGGTGAGTTATCTCCGGTACCCACTACAGACCCAACACACACACATCAAATACATTTTAGCTGTTGAGGGTTTGAATGGGACCTGAGCAGTTAGCCTGGATTCCTGCTGGGATCAATGTCACGTTTTGATAAAGGATTATTCAACAACTAGCAGGAACGAAAATACTTTTACTCTCAGCATGTAAAGTGGCTCACTACACCAACAGTGTCTCCCTACGGGCAGCCTAAACGTTTGATTCAAATGCATACACTGAATGAAAAGTAGAATGCATGCCTTTTCTTTGACGTTCTCAAAGGAAGATGGGGACACGACTGAGAAGCAGACAAGGAAGACATCAGTCTGGGGATAACTCAGAGGTCGTAACCGGTCGTAATCCTCCTGACCTGAGGGAAGACACAACATACACAATCAAACACCTTCAATTGGCACATTTAGCCACAGGGTTTATACTGATGCCAAGTCTGGAGCTTTTTGCATCTGGATAATTCACTGGGGACATCAGTAATGGATCATCCATCTTTACATTTTGTACTGCTTTCATATCCAATATGTTGGCCATATAGACATCAGAATATCCCATTAACAAGGCTGGTTAAGAACAATAATTGTATTCAAACATTGCAGGAGGGGGGGGGGGGGGTCTAGTAACTTGCAGTGATGGTTGACTGGTCCTTTTAGAATTATGGTTCTTATGAAAAGGACCAAATAGACAAATAGCTCTGAACAGATATTAACGCTATCGCAGCTCTCTCGTGGTCCTACTCCTACTTCAAAGTGTTAGTTATCTTTAAATGTCCTGAGAAACTAGTGGAACATGTAGCATTGAATCATGTCTAAATCCTCCTGCTTATATTCTGCTTTCTCACATTCAGCTCTCCTGCATGTTAAAACAAAATAAAAATATTAATTAATTACTTAATACATCGAATTAATCTGATATAAATGTTTTTAGTATATGCTCCACATGAACCTCCTTAGATGGCGCAATTTGATTGGTTCGCTATCTCGGGATAATGGGCAATATCCCATGATTGAGATCTCAAATTCTGGATATTTTTTTCATACGGTCGTCTAATAAAAACAAATAAATCCATACAAAAAGTATTGTCTTGTTTATTTTTGGAGTGTTCAGGTGTAGTATATACTAACCCAAAACTCAATTGATTCTGAGATCATTGTATTTCATGCTATCTCAAGTAACCCTCTCCCAAAGACTTTGCTTTAGTGGAACCGGCGAAAACGTTTGGCCGTCCCCCAAAGAATTTTCAATGGAGGAAAAAGACTAAAGAGATGTGAGTGTGATAAGCCATTAGATGCCGTTTCCCTGCACTGTGCCTTAGTGCGATCGCTAAAGGGAATGTGAAAAAATAGGCATGATGGATAGATGAGCCTACCAGTTGGTACAGTCTGCTGGTAGACTGATCGATCCATCATACATCTGGCTGGACATTCACCTTTGTGATGTCCCCAAGTCACAGGGCGTGTAAAGGCGCATCAAACACACACACCTGGTAGAACAGGGGCTCTTTAGCATGAAGGCTGACAGTATCTTTGGGATGTTTAATGCAGTACTGTTTAAACTATTTTAGTTAACACCCAGTGTCATAACACCCAGTGATAGCATTTGAGGTCGAGGGTGTAAGGTGGAGTCCCTTCCTGCTAGTAGGTGGGAGTCATTCAGAATAAGAAAAGCATGTGCTGTCTTCAGCGACCACGGCCCGTGGCTCATCTGGTGTTACATGCTATACAGTAAAGCTATGCCCTAACCAAGTCCGATTTGGACTATGAGTGGATCTGAAACCCAATGACTTCCTCTAAACAGCACTCACGTCATATTTAGGCTGCCAGGTAGGGTTGCCGCGGTGTGGACATTTTCACACCGAGTAATACGCTTGTGTCAACACCGGTATTACCGGTATAAACGGTATTAACTTTGAAACTATAGGTCAACCGCCATCTTCTCCGTCAACTCTCCTCTCACACTCGATAACGTTCTATATATAATAGTATAATATAATTTTATATATCATAATATCACAGCCAAAAGCTCTGTGCGCCTCCGGATGGCCGTAGCGCGGGGAGCTCACGTAGGGATTGGGCTTCTTGGGGTTTGTTTACCGGCGTTGCTATGGTTACCGGTCTTGTAAGGAAGCGCGTCAATTCTCGGCGCGCAATTCTCTTCCTCACAGAGCAGAACTGTGGCCTATTCAACACATTTTAATTTTCTTAATAAATTTGTAGTTTTTTGGGGGTTGACCACAGCCCAGAAATGTTTAGTAGTTGAAATGCACATGAACATATTGCAATACTATGAAATTAGAAATGACTTTCAGCATGAACGTGAATAGCAGGGTTAGGGTTAGTTACAAACAACAAGACAATTAATAGTAGATTGAGGTAGGTGAACGTTAATGAGAGGATCATACCTGCAGTGTCAAACAAGCCCAGAGTGTAGGGCTCCCCTCCAATCATTACAGTCACAGCATAGTTATCAAACACCTAGACAGAGAACACGTATTAGCATTTAAGTGCAATCATCAACTAGAGCGGTAAATCTGACTCTACAATCCCAATCCAATTTCAATTCTTATTATTTTTAATATTCCAACTTTTAATTCTCAAGTTTAGCCCCTGATTTCACAGTTGTACATGAATAAAGGTTTGCAGCAGTTCCATTTTGGATACTTTCTACAAGAGTGCCTCTTTTAGTTATTGAACAGGGAAACCATCTTAAAAAACTCTTCTAGAAACGGATGTATTAAAGAATGCACATCCACTTCATCATATCATAAACCCCCTCTTCCGCGAACAGCCAGTCACCACATGATTTTACACCAAAGTAAAACTCCAATATTATTGAGTCCTCTAAATACATAGGATATTTTGGAGAAAGGGCTGATCATAAGCTTGTCTTCACTAAGCTGTATAGGTCGAGTATTCCATTAGTCTGTCTTTTCTCGGCATGAAGGTTGAAGGAATATGCAGAATATTCACATCACTGCTGAAGTAAATCCTTTAACGTGCGGGAAAATCATATTTTTCATCAACCGTGACGTGACAAGAAGCATTGTTTTCAGATGAGGGTCGCCCACGGTGAAAACACATTTATAAACCAATATATAAATACACATTTGAATAGTAGTTTCAGAATCCGAATAGTATCCTGTTTTTTTCTATACAATTTATAATCAACTCGTGAAAATTGTTGCACCAGCCCTATCATTAATGACGTTGGTGAACTTGCAAGTGGTTTGTAACACAAGTCATGTCGGATGTACACACTTACCGTTGGTACATATTCAGAGGGGAACTTGTTTGTGGTGTAAGAGATGAGCAGACATGTTTTACCGACTGCTCCGTCCCCCACTACAACACACTTGATGGTCTGCATAGCTATGTTGTACAATCCTTACTACTCATCCAAGATCTGCTGAAGAAAACAATCAAGGAAAAAATAAGAGATTTGTGATTTCAGAACATTACACGCAAAAAAAACAAAGCTCATCATTGTCAGCAATTAGTAAATACAGAATAATTCAGTGTCTAGGACTGCACAGACCAATACTAGAACGCATCCTCAAATTCCTCATGTATGCTGTACATCAGACACACAGAGATAACACGTACAGTGATAAAAATTGATACTTGATTGATTAATGCACACATCATGTGATATAGGCCTACATCTAACGTAACTACTACTACTGGCTGTGTAGCTTCCAATAGCCACCCATTTAGAAAGCAGACAGGGCAGATTAACATTAAGACTGAGTACTAATGCCTATATTGCTCTCTTGGTGCGAGTTTAGAATCAGGTTATAAAGTCGTACTACAACATCACACCTCATAGATATAGCCCAAATTAACAACTGGCCATGAAAGTAACCCTTAGCTGAAT
Organism: Gadus macrocephalus; assembly: GCF_031168955.1. Taxonomy (NCBI): domain Eukaryota; kingdom Metazoa; phylum Chordata; class Actinopteri; order Gadiformes; family Gadidae; genus Gadus; species Gadus macrocephalus. The sequence goes on along the minus strand of NC_082382.1, from coordinate 4,561,827 downwards.
TACCAGGATTTTGCCCTCGACACCCTTAACAAGAATTTGCAATGCAGGAAAAAGACTGCAAAGAGATGCCAGTGTGATAAGCCATTAGAACCCTAACCCCCAACCCTAAATCTGCCCTGCAGTGTGCCTTCGTGAGATCCCAAATAGGATCTCAAGCATACTAGTTGGTACAGTCTGCTGGGTAGAATGATCTATCCTCATACATCTGTCTGGACACTCACATATGTGATGTCCCCGAGTCACAGGGCGTGTAAAGGCTCATCAGACAGACAGACACACACACACACACACACACACACACACACACACACACACACACACACACACACACACACACACACACACACACACACACACACACACACACACACACACACACACACCTGGCAGAAGGACAGGGGCCCTTTAAGCTGAATTCTGACAGTATCTTTGGGATGTATAATGCAGTACTGTGTAAACTATTTTAACATCCAATATGGTGTGGGCCATATTGCCATCAGAATATCCTGCCAAGACATGTACTTCCATATTTCCGTGTCTACCTGTGGATGGACAGTAAATGGACAGGTTTTTTTTTTTTCCTGGTGGTGTCTACGCACGACAGTGAGCATTTGATGACATCCAACTAGTCATTTAGAGGTGCATCTTGTCCGCTCATACAAACCGACCCCCGGCTGAGGGGCCTTAGTATTGATGGCAGAAGTGGTCAGGCTACGTTTAGATTCATCCACCGCCCTACGCTTTAAACCCTATCTGCCGAAGCCAAAGTTCACGGATAACTATTAAATAAACCATGTCGCTGACTGAAAATCGTTCTAAGGAAAGCGACAACAAGCGTTCGCTGCCCGTCCTGGTGCATTTCTTCCGTCCTCCTACGGGCTCGATTGGTTGTAGCATTAGCTAGCTGATCTGATTGCTAACTGCTAAGCTAATGTTAGCGGATGCGGTTGCTGAATTAGATTAAGATTTAACCCAAACCAAACCTGTACAACAACCCGAATGTGGAAAAGCAGTCTTTAGACATACCATATCTATCAAGTCAATCCAGACAAGCAACCATGGATATAAACAAATATAAGCAGGTTTTCCAATTACCGTCTCTCCGAGTGTCTCTGGGCCGGGCGGTGGCAGGTCGAGCTAGGGGCTTCCCACCCACAGGAACAGGGACGTTACGTAGTGCGTAACAACAATGCGTAGTGCGTAACATGGTCCTGAATGCTGAATCGATTTATTTGTACTTTTTACATTTTACTTTGTACCGCTACTGCGATCTGGCTGTTCAGGAACGAAGCTTAAGAATGTTACATGTGTACTAGAGATTGTGGTTAAATTCAAAACAGAATAAAAGCCACCTTAATTGATTAAGCATGATGCATTGTGACATTCGCGTTTTTAACTAAACAAGGTGAACGGCAAAGGGGTGCGCTGGTTTAAGTACCCCACAACATGTTTCTGTATGATGTATAAAGCACAGAATAAAAGGCTTAATAGGTTTTCCATTTAAACATTTAACCGTTTCCTCAAGACAACTAGACTATGGTTTGACCTACTAAAGACAATCTGGCAGTAGCGTCTGCCACAGGTGGGCGATAGAAACAAAAAGGCAATATTTACGCTGAAAGAAAAAACATTGAAATACTGACGCCAACTCAAAAGGCATAAAGAAAAACTTTATTTTCGTACAAAAGCCATATGGCTATGAAACAAACCATCACACTAATAATGACACATGATAATCATGGGTTCAAAAACAAACGGGAAAAAAAGGGTTATTGTAGAAGAAAAATGCTCGTAGACATGGGTCAATTGTGGATGTTTTCCATCAGGTTACGACCACACTTTGAAGTAAGGTGATGTTGTCCCCTTTCAACATGACCCTGCCTATAAAAACACAATGGAAAGACAAACACAAAAGAAAGTTTGAACAGATTTAAAAGAAGCAGATACAATTTCATTTGTATTCATTCAGATCCATCTCTTATTTTAAATGTTTTATTTAAGTTTCCATTGCATGAAGTACCAACTATAATGAAATAAAGACTGAATAAAGACAGTTATCAAATTACCAATAACCATTCAAATGCTGGATATTCCTGCAAATAATCAGTTGAGTGTAAAGCAAGGTTAATAAATAGACATTTAACAAAAGGCCAAACAGACCCCGATTCCCCTGGCCCGGAATATTAAACAATCACATCTGTGGTTCTGATATAGGCGGGCCGAAAGTGTCGCTGTTATACCGACCGGATACGGCAAGAGTCAAATCTATTGGTTAGCTCTGCTGGTCTGTGTACGTCACCCCTTGAATTCTTCTAATTGGTCGTAGTGTTTTCCAATTGCGTGCCGTGATATTTTCCAATGCATGCTTGGTACCACCCATCGACTTGTCCCATTTTCATTACTCGTTGCCAGACCCTACAGCTTTCTAGATGTGGGTCTGGATTTCCAGGCTACATTGGTTACAACTTCAATAACAATCTTTATGAACGTCAAGGTAAATTTATCCTGCAGGCAACACATCAACTTCACATCCTGAACCATGATTTACAAGCGCCAGCCAGAAGACCATCTGATAATGAGTTGGTATTGCAAGTTTGGTTGATTGGTATCCGTCAGGGGACTTTCACTCATAATTTAGCCAGACTTAAACTAGTTTCTGTATGCAAAATTGGTGACATGAAATCTAAACTTAAACCCTAGCAGCTTTTGCCTCGTTTCCGCCGAGCGGTGCTTATATTGCCGTTTCAACCGCATAAAGTTGTACAGGGTCCCAATTTAACTAAGCGTGCTGAGCCACTCCTATTTGGGTACTCTCGTCCGTTGGGGTACCAATCGGCCTGAAAGGGTGACGAAAAGGCGGAGCTACACAAGTCGACCGTTGATTGGTCTGCAGTATCGTCACTTCAGTGCGACAGGGGGTTAAAAACAAACAGTACCCGCAAGGAATTTCTGGTTAATGTCGAAAGCTTTGTATGTTGAAGAAAATGTCATGGAAAAGATTGCCTTCCTGCTTGGACGTCCTACATTGTTGCTCTTTGTTTAATGTGTGGTGTTCTTTTTCATTTAATTTGTTAGCAGGCTACACTGTCGCGCAGCTATGATGTCAAGATGCTTACATAGCTGCCGCAGCAATCGCATCAGAATCTGGCTTAAACCCGCCCAACCATAAGGGCCCCGTCGGCAGTGGAAACGCAAGCCAGATTTTGCGGTTTAGCTGTCCTGCTCCGAGCTTCACTGTACCGCTCGGTGGAAACGAGGCATTACAGTACCACCTCAGTGCCAACCGGTACCGAAGAGCGTCTTTCAATTGTAGCCCAATTGATTTTTGCATTGCACTTCATGAATTGAAACAAACTACTGACAATTGCCATTTTAACAGGACAAATACAAAAAAAAAATCGATGGTACAATGAAGTCTCCACTAAGATTATAACACGCACACCTTTTTTGAGGACATGTCAAATCAAGCATTGCATAACATGTGATTTTTGGAGTCGTCCACGACACCTGGGCCCATCACTGTTGTGCATTGCTATTAAACGACTCAACATGATGGATTTATTTTACTCCTAAACAGACTTTATTTGTAAAACAAATTAGATCCACAATCCTCTTACCAAGGGGTTTTCTGTTCTTTGTCTTCATGTGGACTTCCTCAGCGTCATCGAGAACCAGGTTCATGTACTCATCAAAGCCCTGTCATTTTTGAAAGGTTGAGAAAATAAGAGTCCAGGTCAGTGACCGTCTTAAAAGTGGAGACAGTTTGAAGAGTCCAGTTCCAAGAAATTTCCTTCCAAGAAAAAGCTTTAATGGTCAGTGTATAATGAACATTCTGAGTCAAGGAAAATATATACATCGCTCAGCACATCGTTTAGGGCTATATATATATATATATATATATATATATGTACACACAAATAAACAGCACTACTTAATCTTTGGCATAGGGTCTGGTTGAGGTGCTATGGGAAAGCCGGTTGAAGCTCTGCTGTAACCGGCTTGGACTCGGACCTCGAGTGGATGTGAAACCCAACGACTTTCTCCGAACAGCACCTATCTGATATTTATGCTAACTGGTAGAGTGGTGTGCCCTGTGGCCCAGTAGGCTAATTTAACATATTTTAGTTTCTACAAATCAATTGGTCGTAGAGGGTCGAATTTCAGTCGACCAAGATTTGCTTTGGTTGACATCCGCCCGTGACCCCCCATCGACTGCAGCTATCATCAAAAGCATACATCAAGACATGGGTGGCTCATACTACTAATATAGTGCAAAAATTGTGTCTTCAAAGACTACGATTTATTTGTAATTATACATTTCAGAGATTTGGACTAGGCGGGCTAGTCACTCTACCGCTTTAATGGTATTTAAATGGAAGCATTTCCTGATATTTCAGTTTCAGAGCTTGATAGCCAGTGATTTAGAAAATGCACATCATTTACACGAAGTATGACTATAATGGAAAACATTAAATGACTTACAATAATGCAGCCTTCTATCCGCATGTTCACTTGTTCATACAGCCACACCTGGATCCGTGAACGCTGTAGTATAATTAGCACAAGGGTTAATGTCATGGGCCATGTGAAAAACCTACAGAATAGCTCGAGTGGAGATTACACCATACTTACATTTTGTAGATATCTGAAGATGAGGTTCTGGCGGAGGGAGTCAAGGAATAGCAACTACTACGGGGAAAACAGGGCTTTACAACATTCAGTAACGTGAGACTTCAAAGCCAAAGGTTGGGTAGTATATAGCTCAATTAGGAATAATAAGATATCGCAAGGCATTTACATGACGATCAGAAAAACACCATTAGTATATATATTTTTTTAATAGTTATACAATGAGTTACCCCATGATGAACGTTTGCTGCCTCATAATCATGGATCCATTGCAAACCTAATAATGCTGCCTACATGATTCTTAAAGCTGTGTTCACCCCATAGAACCATCATAACCTCGCCCATAACCGCGACAATCTTGTCAAACATAATACAAATTATTAATTAATCGCTATTTAACGCATAGCTACACAATATAGTATTTTCTTCCTCAAGCAAGTGGAAAAATAAATGTACAATGTTAGCTAACATTAGCTTAGCATTAGCTTAGCCTCTTCTATTCAAACCCGCATGCGCCTTTTTTTGGTTCATAAACAAAAGGATACGATCGGCTGGACCATAACCTTCTGCACCTTCTGTCCTTGTCCTCTGTACGCCATCCTGCCCACCGAGGTTTAGAGATGTATAAATACAGATAAACTCTTTCCGACGGCAGTGTTCCTCGGCGAAACGCAGTCCTCACGTTGAATGTTCCTTCAATGGCGGGCCGGGCAGACTTCCGCCTCCACTGACACAGATTAAAGTGGACGGAATCATTGGTCCACACAGCGCCCCTAGAGGTGAGAGATAATTTCAATCAGACAGAATCCTTTTGGTCAAACCCTACTTTTGCTCTCTTTTACTGACCTTAACAAGTCCTGAATGGACTTGCATGTATATTTTGCAGCACCCAAAGAAAACTATGCCAACTCTATAGTGAGTGAGACATAGCTCAATTTTTTTTGGGGGTTAACCCTAACCCTATTTCAGGATAATGCAATAGATTATAGATAGATAACAACTTAATTAATCCTCCAGAGGGGAAATTCCTTTGCTACAGCCCAGGAGCAAAATACAATACAATAAAAAAACAAAGATACAAAACAATAAAATGCTAGAAAGATGCAAAGTGGAAATAATAGTGTAGAAAGTAATAGAAAGCTAAGAGCTGCAGGAGCTACTGTAACAGGCTGCCTCAACGATGGCACCAACTAACACAGAACCCTTTTGGTAAAACCATACTTTGGTTGTCTTTTACTGACCTTAAACGGGGCATCCGTGGC
>NC_082382.1:4548436-4550936 GCF_031168955.1 Gadus macrocephalus | reverse complement strand
GGCTGCTGGGATTACCGCCGAGATGGAAGGGTCAACCCACCAACACTTCATGTTACACACTCCATCTAACTCTCTTTGGGACCATCCTGCCCCAATTCCACTCACTTTTCCTTCATGTATGTATGTATTGTGGCAACCCGGTACTCGATTGGGCCGGGTTCCATGTACAAACGACGCGTTTATCGAAGGTTAAAGCCATTCAAGGCATTTATTATGTACAACTTAAACCACACACGATGGAGACGCGGTCTCTAGGGCCTCCGTGGGCCTCTAGCTGCTCGTGGACCCGAGCGCTTCCTTCTTCCTAGCTCTCCCGTGCGTGCCGTGCTGTCAGTCCACCTGCTCCTTTTAAAGAGTCTCCCTGGCTTTCGGCCAGGTGTCCCCCAATCACGCTGATTGGGGAGGCGAAAGGGCTGCTCTCGGTCGCCGTCTGGTGGGTGACGGCGGTACACGCCGTCTAGGACCAAGCCTCGGGCTGGTCCGGGCCGAGGCTTACGGGGCGGGATGCCACACTCCTCCACCCTTTGTCCAAGCCCCGGGTAGACAGGGCCCCCGCCCAGGCAGGAATCCCTTCGGGACAAGGCTCCGAAGGGAGCCTTGTCCCGAAGGGATTCCTGCCTGGGGAACAACCCCTACCCGAGGTGGGGAACAACCCCTACCCGAGGTGGGGAACAACCCCTACCCGAGGTGGGGAACAACCCCTACCTGAGCCGTGAACACCCCGCGTGGTGTCCGGATAACCACATGGCGGGACTCGTATGTCCGTATGTCCCCGTGCACGCAGGCCACCTCCATGGGTTTCCCCTCCCTCCCTCCCGCCAAGTCGGGGCGGAGGAGGGTGACCACGCTGCCAGTGTCCAATATGGCCTGCGTGTCCTGGTTCATAACCCTTGCTGGTATGGTCGGGCTCCGGGACGTCGTCTGTGCCCAGCAGGTCGCCAGTATACAGGGCCGACCCGTCCCCACGTCCGCGTCGGCCGGCAGCGCCGTCCCGTTCCGGTCTCGCGCTGCGGCCTTGTCTCCCGCTGCGGCGCCGGCGGCAGCGTCTCTTGCGGCAGCGGAGACGTCTCTTGCGGCAGCGGCGACGTCTCTGGTGGCGGCGGCGCCGTCCCTTGCGGCTGTGGCAGCGTCCCTTGCGGCGGCGGCGGCCCTTGCGGCGGCGGCGGCGTCTCTTGCGGCGGCGGCGGCGTCTCTTGCGGCGGCGGCGTCTGTACCGGGGGGTCGTAGTGGGACCTTCATGCTGCCTGTATTCTCCACCATATGTGGCAACCCGCTCCATGAATGAGCCGGGTTCCATGTACAAATGACACGTTTAGCGAGGGTTAACGCCATCCCAGGCATTTATTATATACACCTTCAATCAACCAGGGCACGCACGGGAGAGCAAGGAAGAAGGTAGCGCTCGGGTCCACGAGCAGCTAGAGGCCCACGGAGGCCCTAGAGACCGCGAGTGCCCTGGTTGATTGAAGGTGTATATAATAAATGCCTGGGATGGCGTTAACCCTCACTAAACGTGTCATTTGTACATGGAACCCGGCTCATTCAAGGAGCGGTATGTATGTATGTATGTATGTATGTATGTATGTATGTATGTATGTACGTATGTATGTATGTACGTACGTATGTATGTATATATGGACGTACGCACGCACGCACGCACGCACGCACGCACGTACGTATGTATGTACGTACATATGTATGCATGTAATTATGTATGCATGTATGTATGTATGTATGTATGTATGTATGTATGTATGTATGTATGTATGTACGTACGTACGTACGTACGTACGTATGCATGTATTTATGTATGCATGTATGTATGTATGTATGTATTTATGTATGTATGTCAATTATGGCACCCGTTGCACTCCTGATCATCCCTGGAGGGAGGGATCCCCGACTCTGCGTTCCTTCCTTGCTAATTAAGGGAGTTTTTTCTTGCCCTCCAGGGGGCTAGGGTCAGCAGGGTGTAATAAACACACGGCCTTTTGAGACTGTACCTGTGATTGTGGCTAAACAAATAAAATTGAATTTAATTGAACTACCTGGTGTTCCTTTGTGTCCTTAGTGGGATGTTTGTAACCTGCAGTAATTCTGTTTACCTGCGTTCCATGTAGGTTCCTTAGTTTCTGCCCAAGTTTGTCCTACCTTGTTGGTTGGAGGTTTGTTTCTGTCTCTCCGGGTTCCCCGCCCGGCGCAAGCTGTGACAGAAGGACCCCCATCAAAAGAATAAACGCAGCAGAGATTTTGCCATTATCTTTGAGCGTCGGATTGCCCAGCTAGCCAGCCTCTCTCCCCATCAACCCAGTCCCGCTACCCAGTCCCCCTAACCATCAACCCAGTCCCCCTGCCCATCAACCCAGTCCCCCTGCCCATCAACGCAGTCCCCCTCCCCATCAACCCAGTCCCCCTGCCCATCAACCCAGTCCCCCACCCCATCAACCCAGTCCCCCTGCCCATCAACCCATTCCCCATCAACCTAGTCCCCCTGCCCATC
>NC_082382.1:4540936-4543436 GCF_031168955.1 Gadus macrocephalus | reverse complement strand
GTAAGGACAAGCATCGGTATCTTATCAGGGAAAAGAAAACATATTCATATGTTACTGGTCTGCAGTTGTGTGGAAAATGACTAAACTGGTGACAGGATGACAATTGCAATGTCACAAAATGCCCAAAGCCTCCAACTGGAAAATGCTGCCTTTCTCCACATAACAACATTAATTTTCTTTGTACCAAATCAGAATATTCTCCAATATTTCACGCAATCACAGTCAGAGGAGCAGAACAGCTTGTCAGGTGAAGACAAGAATGGGGAGGATGTAAGGTTTCATGTTTTACATGATAATGACAATCGACATAAAAACAACAGCATGATTGGTTCATCTCTAATATGCGTGTGCGTGTGTGTGTGTGTGTGTGTGTGTGTGTGTGTGTGTGTGTGTGTGTGTGTGTTTGTGTGTCCGTGCGCACACAAGATTTTCTTAAAGATAGAGCAGCTCCAAGGAGCTCAGTCTCGCTGATTCCCAGGGGCGCAGAGCTCATTAAAACTTAACCGGAAACATGGACGTATGTTTTGGAGGGGACATCAATAATGCATCTATAAAAGAAAAAGTAGATCAAATGATCTGCTGTAACAGACACAAAGCCATTACAAGTAGCTTTATAAATGTATCACTTTTAGGCCATCACTTAATATTTACCTATTTTCTAGAGCCGCTCATCCACAGATGCAGCACCATCCATTCTCTGAAATTGGCGTAGAGGTATAACGGGTCAATCGTATACTCAGTGGCTCAGACCACTGAGCAGGAGACATGGGGGTGGCACAAACTTAAAAACGTGTTGTCTTTATGTGGGAACTATTCCAAAAGTGGATTCAGCTTCTATTAAATATACATGTATTAAATGACACTTTGAAATAACTTATATTTGTGGGGAAAAGTATGTGTTTCAGAAGTTGGCTTGTCCCCTCTGTCACTCCCGGGTTCTGTGTCCATGCAGATAACAGACAGCGTCAGTGTTTTTGTAGGCATGCATGTATGTGTGTGTGTGTGTGTTTGTGTGTATGTGTGTCTGTGTGAGTGTGTGTAGGGGGCAGACAAGGGCGCAGTTTGATTCCAATCTCCACCCCCACGCCCCAGACAAGAGCAGGACGGGCACACAGGAAGAGCCTGTGGGTAATCCACTCCAGTTGAGGTCGGGATTGTTATGACACTTTTTTTGTGCAGATTAAACTATGGCACCTGATGCACCTCAACTGCCACCGCTTCCACTGGAGTCACTTTGCACCTGCACTAATAATGCACCACAACTACCATGGCACAAATTGGCCAAGCGCATTACAAATGGCGGATGGCTTCCTATACCCAATACGATTCTCACTTTATAACAACCAGGAAATGATTCCTGTTTTGGTAATGACAATAGATCTAGTGCTCCATCTACTCACCAACAGTTGATACAAGCAACAACCTTCCTAAAGACAAATGGCAATGTTGAAAAAGAAAAGTTATAGAACTTAGTTTTGTAGCACTCTTACCCTAGCTATCTTTGTTGTACACAGGGAATGGGTCAACCTAGTGATTGTAAGTGCTTTGCCCTGAGTTCTATGAACATCCTTACTGTTCCGACCGCGATATGTTGTTGTTTCTCCTTTTTCTGGAAAATTTAGTTGTTGTAAGTCGTTTTAGATAAAAGCTAAATGCCTAAATGTAAATGTGCTCAACCACTGCAGAATTCAATGTTTTGTATAGTTATAGTTTGGTGCACCACTAATGGAATCATTACACTTCATTGATATGAAGCTCTGTAGTTCTGGGTCATTAGATGTTTTCCTGTAGAGTTGTGGTCTGTCATAGCATGTCCTCGCTGGACCAAGTAGCAAATGCCTAGGAGTCTGGACCCTCTCAGTCCATTTTGAATTTCTGAGGGGCATTTTCAACAGGCGCAGACCAAAATGCCTGGACGCAATTGGATAGATCTTCAACCAGTCCGAGCATCAAAACGGGTGACAAATAAGTGGCAGCCATCTTGTTTTCTATTCCTTCACAGCACTCGGAGGGGGGCAAGACCCATATGCCAGAGCAAATAAAATGAGCTTGCAGATTCGTCCGGTTCCCAGGCTAGGGATGTCAATGGAAATGCTAAATACATGATTGCATTCCCAAATCTGTCCCAAAAGTGAAACTGCCATGCCTGGGGGTCCATAAAAGAGTGAAAAAGTGAGTGAGTGAGTGAGTATATTTTTAAAGGACCCTTGGGATCGTAGAGTCCTCTCAGACTCGCCCGGAGAGAGAGAGATCCATGTGGACCTACAAGGAAGCAAAATCGAAACACAACCTTAGTGAGAGACCAAGTACAGGCCAAATTAAACGGTGTGTAACTACATGTGCACCTGTGTGTGTGTGTGTGTCTGTTTGTGTGCATGCACTAAGTCCAGTGTGCGCATGCACTTATTTCAGAGTCTGTGGCTGTGCGTGTTTGAGTGTGTGTATGTGTGTGTGTATGCACTAAGTCCAGTGTGCGCATGCACTTATTTCAGAGTCTGTG
>NC_082382.1:4537637-4540836 GCF_031168955.1 Gadus macrocephalus | reverse complement strand
ACAATGTTTAACACAATACAGTGCTAGCAACAATGTTGCGTGCATGCTGAACTCATGCCTAGCACAATGTACCTACTCATATGTTGTTCATTCATAGTATGTGATGTAATACGTTAATGTAAGTGTACAGTACAATGTATATACTTGACATTAAAAAAAGACTAAGCATCCCTATTGTTATGTGAAGTAAAGTTTTGCATCTTAAACATCCGAACACCACGCTGATCGCTACACTCCTTTGAGAAAATACTGTTTATTTACGTCTCTTTCAGGTCTCTTTTACTCTTTAACCTTGATACATCTTGTTAGCGCTGATGTTTTTAACTGACCATGCACTGGCTCATTCATTCCCCGTCGTAAAGTGTATCAATACACACATCTTCACGACAAAGAATCCTTTCAGAGCTGAGAGCGTTTTTGGGGCTGCAGTGGATATAAGGGTGTTTACATTTTTCGCGAGTGCACCTCATTGGAGCTGCACAGAGCTACACTTCATGAAGCCTGCATGAATGTGGTTAAGAGGGTAAGAAAATACATCCTGGCAGTCACCAGCTGAGTTCTTTAATGCAGACCAAAAAAAGGATGAAATGAAATGAACACAGGTTAGAGCCAGGTTGACCAGCATCATAACATCTAAGCACTGGTTGGTCTCTTCTGGGTGAAGACACAGTTTCCCAATTTCTCATCCCAAAGACGTGGGACAGGGGCAGGCCATGGGACCGTAGGATCCATGATAGGCCAGAGATAGGCCAGAGGCGCTCACCATCTTCGGCAAAAGACTCAAGACTCACCTGTTCAGAGTTCACCTAGACTCTTCATTGCCACCCCCTCACACCGGTCCTACTCAAGGAATGAGGAGCTATCCGTGAATCAGAAGGGGCTAACCTACTGTTGTTGTGCACTACTGCCTTGCTTGTGAGCCTCTGTGCAGACCCTAGAAGATAATAATAATAATAATAATAATGGATTGAATTTATATAGCGCTTTTCTAGACACTCAAAGACGCTGTTTACAGGGAAGGGGGAACCTCACTAACCACCACCAGTGTGTAGCACCAACACGGGTGATGCACGGCAGCCAATCTGCGCCAGAACGCTCACCACACACCAGCTTGAGGTGGAGAGTGAGGGAATTAATGAGTCAGCCAATTATACAGGAGGATGATTAGGGGGCCAGATTGAATGAGCCTGGTTGGGCCAGGACACTCTTGCGCCGATGCGCCAATATTAACCGATGGATGATGTTCTTTACCACCTCTGTGGGCCTACCCTGTTGTGATTTTATCCTCATCCATGACACAATCAGATATATCATGGGATAAGAAGATGATTTGACACCTTGAAGACACTTAAAGTCCAACAAATGAGCTTCCTCCTGCTATGTTTTAACTAGGGCGGACATTTTGCTCTTTGGACCATAGATGGACAGCCAGACATGGTTCCCAGTCTGTGTTATGGGGATGAGTGGGAGAAGAGAAGGCGTTCTTATAGTGTGGAAGGTGTGTGGTGCTGAACCTTGAACCCTACTAGTATAATGAAAGCTGGTGTTAGTTTGTTTGGGGGCAATGGTTTCACCTCCACCAGAAAGGATGAAGGTCTGTGTGGATGCAGACACCGTGGCTCTGTGCTAACCAGTGAATGGTGGCTGAACATTCCTGTATATGACTCTCCTTTGACTCTCCTCCTGTCCCTCTGGGTCCATAATACAGATCTCTTTTCCATCCTCTTTCTGAAAGCTTGCTCCTCTCCCCATCATTGCTTTTCCAGTAAATATTGACCGGTGGCATCGCCCACATATAAACACTAATCCTTTCTCTTTCTGTCGCATCCTTCGGAACCTGTTTCTGTGTCTTTGACACTCTTTTTTTTCAGTGTTCAAGGCCATGATGGTGATGATGAAGACAACCGCCTGGGGAGAAGAGGTGTCACAGGAGGGGAAAATACAGATATTTTCACTGACACCAGGAGACAGTTTTGACAAGGTGGAATGGCTGCTTTAGTAGCACACACACACAGACACACACGCGCACACACACACACACACACACACACACACACACACACACACACACACACACACACACACACACACACACACACACACACACACACACACACACACACACCATGATATAATTGTGTCGGTTTTGAATAACATTTTTATATTTATTTCAATAAAGTGAGTCGTGTCATGACCTATTTCCCATCTATTAAATTTGAAAGAAATAAGTAGAAAGAATAAAGAAGTGAGAAAGAATAAAAAGGAAAAGAAAGATTGAACGAATAAAAAGAGGATCGAAAGAAAGAATGAAAGAAAGAAAGATTCTGGTCGTCAATAATGTTCGTCTTGGATGTTCAGGACGACAGTTTGATGCTGCCTAATCCAAGTTAACGTCAATGTGCTGTGAATGGTGCGCTCTCACTTTAAGTGGGAGGTGAGCACTGGGAGCGTGGATGTTAGTAACAAAACACCAGAAAGTCATCAGGCGAGTGACGAGAGAGGTTGCTCCCTCCGAACCCGCAACGGAACCCACACACGAAGCCAAGTGTCACGTCAAGAGTATCGATCCTTTTGTGTACTTGCTGTCTTTACCAAGCGGGCATTGCTGTAAAAAGAAGTTGAGATCACGAGCAGCAGCATCTGTACACACCGCCGTCGCTCAGTGAGCGAAGGAGCGACGTCCTCGAGACGCGGCGGAGGAGGAGAAGCGGAGTTTGGGAAGCGACCGGGAGTGGTGAGTGGATCTGCACCGCGGACACGGTCTTTATCGATCACATATCAGTTGTCCAGATTTAGGCTACAAGCAATCACATAGGCTATAGCGAACAGCTGAAAAATCATTAAATTTAAAGCTGAGAAAATACTAATTTTAAAGGACTTTTTAAAAGTCAAAACAAGTTTTAATATTTAAAGCAATTGGCGATGACGATTTACCTTGTGGATGACTCTTATAATGACACAGGCGAGCTGTTAGTCTGCATCTCGCCCTGAGGAAAAGCGAGATGCTCTGTTTTATCATTTTTCTTCATACACCTTTTTTCCCTGAATGCCCCTCAGTCGGCAGGTCGACACCATTGCATCCTTCATGTGTGACCTCCTTCTAGAGTGGATGAGGGGAGGGGGGGGGTTGATTATTGAAGAACAAGTGCGTGAAACTACACAACCCTACTTGTTCACTAGTCACTGTTATTGGTTTTTC
>NC_082382.1:4465137-4535137 GCF_031168955.1 Gadus macrocephalus | reverse complement strand
GTGTATATGCTTATTCAATAGAGAATTAAATGATGTGGTTTGCAACATCAATATACAAGCTTGTACAGGACTGAGGTGGGTATGTGTCATCACACCTAACGTTTCAAGTGGAGCCTTTTGTTCTTCGAAGAATACCTTGCTCGTAAATTATTGTCCTCCAACCCATGAGTAATACAATTTCCATTCTCGCTCAATGGCACGCACATTCTCACGATGCACCGGCATGTTGGGGAGCAGCTCCGTGTTGGTCTTCGCTGTGATGAGGCTCATTCCCTATATTGTTTGTAATTATTAAACCGCTGTTACTGAGGTCTACTGGCTAAAATAAGTTGCCAATAGCTATAGATATTCACATAAACCGAGTTTAAAACTTGGAATCCATACAATAGAGTTTGTTATCACGTTGCTGTTTTCGTACGGTGGAGGAAAAGTGGTGTCTGCACCGGGAGAGGCAGTCAATAAGGAACCTGGTTATTTACTGGCAAAATAATCACCAGGCAAATATTCAGACTTTTGTTGTTTGTGGTTCCAATTTTCTAATTGCTTACTTTGGATAACAGTCCCTGACGGTTCCTCTATGGGTTCCCCTTTCCATCAATACTCTTTCTTTTTGGTAACCAAACGAAACCATTTGCATGCCTATTCTATCGAGAAAATACCCAACAGACGTGGTGTGTGTGTGTGTGTGTGTGTGTGTGTGTGTGTGTGTGTGTGTGTGTGTGTGTGTGTGTGTGTGTGTGTGTGTGTGTGTGTGTGTGTGTGTGTGTGTGTGTGTGTGTGTGTGTGTGTGTACGCACGCTGTGGCCCCTCCTGTTAAATGAATTTGTTTATTTAGTTTATTTTCCTGCATATTGGGTGAACAAACAAGCATCCTATTGATAGATCAACTCAACGAAAAATAAAAAAAAGCCCCAGCAGTAGTTTCCTCGTCAATTTACATGACCCTCGTCTCAACTTTCGACAAGGGGGCTCTGTTGTTATTGGGACCAAAATGGTTCTTTACAATCATAAGACACACACACACACACACACACACACACACACACACACACACACACACACACACACACACACACACACAGAGTGAGTTTGTTCACTTGCAAATAACTACAGTGCCTGGTGTTTGTGCCACAAGAGCATCAAACCGCAACTGTTCTGATTTGCATTTATAAAAATAAAAAGTCAAATCAGAGGTATCTAAAGCGATAGTATTCATAGATCTGCTTTCGGAAAGGGCCCGCGGTTTGGCAGATGTTGTGCCCTCGTATTTTGTATTCATTTGTATATTTATACGAGAAATGGGTTTATTTGCATATCTTGAATAATGTTTTTATTGTTAAACGAGTAGCTATATAATGTGTGTATTTGTCATGGTTGGATGGAAACGTTAAAAGAGGCCCTGTACTGTCAAAATGTTTTGTCTTGGTTTAGAAAATGAATGTCACTCAGCAGTTGTCCCACACGATGACAGCACGACGTGCACATGTGTTTCCCCACTAACAAGTGATCATCCATGGTGTTACACCTATTGCTGTTTTCTACCACATGTTTTAATGGTAATATGAAGCATCCCCAAGATACGGATGGCAAGGAAGGCCTATTGTTTATTGTGGCAACATCAACAGTCAGTGACAGGAAATTACACCAAGAAATTAACAACACAATATTTTTATTGTGTTTTACTTGTTATATCATTTAAATTTACATTTACATTTAGGGCATTTAGCAGACGCTTTTATCCAAAGCGACTTACAATAAGTACATTTGTCATAAGAAGTGCATCAATATATCGCTGTCGGTACAGAAAGGATGTTCATAGAACCAAGTGCAAGTACCACAATCGCTAGGTCAATCAATTCCCCGTGTTACAGCCATGATAGCAGCTACTGCAGTTGCTACACAGTTAAGTACTACAATACAATACAATACAATACAATACAGTGTATAATGGTGGCCAGAAGTGGGAAGGTGGCTATGCAGAGTCGAGGTGGACTCTGAACAGGTGAGTCTTGAGTCTTTTTCGGAAGATAGTGAGCGACTCTGCGGTCGGGGATATGGAAACATAAGTATAAGTATAACTTCAGGATAATGAAGAATTGAACAATACAGTGATTGATAAGTATTCATCGCATTATGCTTATTATTATTTTTTTTAATTGCATAATGTAATTTAAAGTGCAATATCATGATTTAACTTGTCATCCCAAATCTTCAGGGAATCCTACTTGGTTTTATCAATGGCCATAAATCCTACTTCTTCACAAACGCTCTAAATTAATTTGGGGTCTCACATTTCGCTGATATCTCTTCCGAGCCTCCTGATCAAGACCGTCCGCTTTGTAAAGGCCTGGAGAGTGGACAGTTATTCTGTTACCTGTCGGGCCGTGCAGACATGAGCTCTGCTGATCAGAGCTGGTTAACTACCTGGGGCACGCGGTTAATGACAGCGAATCCTCTGCTTTTATTTTGGAGCGCACACACGCGTGCACCGAGCCCTCCTGTGGAACGGCCACACTGAGATCAGGGCGCCTTCTTTAGAATCACCTGTTGCGCTCCTTGCTGGGCTGAGGCGTTGTCATGGCAACACCTCTGTGACCTCGACCCACTCTGTCTAGAAGGCCTTCAGCAGACACTGCTCGTCGCTCTCCTCTCTCTGCCGACCCCTGACTCTGTAAGAGAGAGACACACACACACACACACACACACACACACACACACACACACACACACACACACACACACACACACACACACACACACACACACACACACACACACACACACACACACACACACACACACACACACAGGGGAAGGAGTATATATACTGTGCTTGCACAGTATATCGGTTGTTGTTGTGAGGTGGGGGGGGTGGTTGTGAATGGGGGATGACCATGTTAAGGGAGAGAGACGGAGAGGGAGAGAGAGAGGGATTGTGTGCATGAGTCCATCTCAAACACACACACAATTGCGATAGAATGGGCTGTGTGGGTGGTTAGTCGGGCGGTTGGGGGGGATGGAGTGGAAGAGCCTTTTTGAAAAAGAATGAAAAAGAAAGGGAGAGAAAAAAAGTGGCCTTCATAGACATCCTTTCTTCTCTTGTTCTATCTCTTTATTGGGAGTGTGTTTTGTCCGCCTGCTCCCTCCCCCCTCTCCTCCCTCTGTCCTCTGATAAATGCCACAGTAGCCTTTCGCTATCCGCCACAATGGGCGACCTGTTTCAGAGAGTGGAGAGACAGAGAGAGGGAGACGGAGAGGGAGAGAGAGGCATGAAAAGGGGGCTTCTTTTTTAACCTGCGTTTCTAAAAGCCGGGCGAGAAGAAAGAGAGGCCGCTACTGATCTCTCTCTCTCTCTCTCTCTCTCTCTCTCTCTCTCTCTCTCTCTCTCTCTCTCTCTCTCTCTCTCTCTCTCTCTCTCTCTCTCTCTCTCTCTCTCTCTCTCTCTCTCTCTCTCTCTCTCTCTCTCTCTCTCTCTCTCTCTCTCTCTCTCTCTCTCTCTCTGGAGGGGAGTAGTTGTGTTATCAGCCTATTTATACATCTTTAGAAAGACTCCAAAGGGCAGGAGAACATCAGAGAGACAAAGACACAGAGAGGGAATGCTTTCAGAGAGGAGGGACTTTCAGACGTTTCTAGAATGAGTTGTTTTCAGGCGGAAACAATGAGGCCGTTTAAAGAAGAAAAATTACTTTGGAGAGCAACCAAATATACACGCAGCAATTGTTTTGACATTTCCTCCAAGGTGTGTAATTTATATGTGTAGATCACTGTGAAAAGGTAGCCCTCCTTTTCACGAACATGAGCACTTTTGGAAAAGGAGTGCGGTAATTAATCCAAGTATGACTTTATTAAGAGTGGAATAGAGCGATCAGCCCGTGACAATGTGCATCCAGCTAAGATGGCACAATGCAGCTTCCTGCCATTGGCGGTCGTTACTGTGGGTCATTTGTGTTGTGCTTTCCTTTTCCATGTTTAATTTGGTCGAGAAAAAAGTCGAAGTCACATTTTCTGGTTTAAAGGTATTTTAGGTTCCGCGTTTTGAGATTTCCAGATTTCTTTCTATGCTGTTCTGTGAGAAAGGTCATCAAAAACAACACACAGTTTTGTTATGCGGCAAAGTAGCGAGCAAAAAGTATATAATTGACTTCCTGAATTTCACTTCCAACTCTGTGTTGTTGAGCCCGTCGTGTTATAAAAACATTCATACATTCAACTGCAACCGTAGGTGCATCGCCACCTCTGGCAAAGTTTTTGAAATGTGTTAAAGTCGTGTATAGTCCAAAAACGCTGCTCTAGCTGATCACAAACTACCTGCTGATGACTTACCCTAACTGCAGTAATTGTCGGCTGCAATCCTGTGCTTAGATTTTACAGATCAGTGGAACTCGTTTTTTTCCCTTATGGCATAACCTCCCAGACGAAGACACCAAAAGCACATTGGTTTTGTTCAGCTGCTCATTATGTCTGTTCTGACTAGCCAACAGCAGATCAACTTGCTTCCACAGCTTGGCATTAGTGCCAAATACATCCATTGTGGTCCGAAAAGCACATTTGAAAATAAAATAAATCTAAAGTTGTTGTTATGTACAATTACCCTTTCCAGACATGCAACCTTGTACTTGAGGAGGTTTTTGTGTTAATTTGCTACTGTTCTGTTTTTTTTGTGTGCATCAAAGCGTAGACAGGCAATAATGAGCCAGCCGATGTTTATTTCCAATGCCTTGCGTCCTTTATTCTCTTGATCACTGGGCAACAAAAGGATCTTTGTACATGACAATGACAACTCATTTGCCACCGACGATAAAAGGTTTTTCTAAACTAAGAAGTAATGCATGACGGTAATACACGCGTTAAACCACAGTACGGCGCGTGGATGCACCGGCCAAACAGTTCCTCCTCAACACGCCGCCGGGGCCGCAGACGTACTCTTTAAAGTCACATCACGGGCCGACAGGAGGGAGACTGGTGGGCATTGTGTGTGTGTGTGTGAATGTGTAAGTGTATGCACCGTGAGAGCCGCAATGGGGCAGCCCCCTGCACTCCACAAAGGGGAAAAGATAGAGAAAAATGTGTTCTTTGTGGGGCCTCTATCGCTCCATCACAGCAAGCCGGGTTTTCCAACAGTGTTCTTTGTGTGCATGAACCGACCAGCGACCGAACCGCACAACAACAGACCTTATCACACCGCCGAGCCTCCTGCACGCCATCTAGGGCCTGTGTGCATACATGTATGCACACACACAGGCACACAAACGAACGCACATGCAAAGCGTTCTTTCTTGCACTTACGCACACTTTCTTGGGTTGAAATGACCATGGGATCAAACACGCACATGGTCACACACAACGCACACACACACAGTATAGTGAATCCACAACAATACATCTGGAGGTAATGGAGTGTGTGTTCTTGATGGGCTACTCTCTCTGGACTATGCCCAGCTCGTTTGGTTCAGCAGCCTTGACATCAAAAGGGGGCGAGAGAACAGAGGAGAGGCAGGAGAGAGGAAGTGGGAGGAGTCAGGACCTTTGTGCATCTTTCTTTCACACCTCATTCTCTAATGAGCAACGGTCAGCAGTGCAAAAATCTTCTCTGTCTCTGTCTCTGTCTCTCTCTCTCTCTCTCTCTCTCTCCCCCCCCCCCCCCCTCCCCCCCCTATATCATTCCAACGATACGGTTCGCTGGTGTTTTCCCAGACTGTTCCGCACTTCACACCTGAAACCACCAAGTTGTTTGCATAAAGCCAGCTCTCTCCCACCTGTTAGCAGGGGGGTAATTGTTGTTGATGTATCTGTGGGTTAGTTCTACATGATGGTGGTGGTGGTGGGTAAGGTCACCTGCGACAGCTTGCTTATTATGCAAATAGAGGTCCTGGTTAGCCATGGAGAGTGAAGAGGTCCATTGTGTGGCTCCCTTGAAGGGACTGGTTTGGAGGCTTAGGGGGGGGGGGGGGGGGGGGCGCAGGGATGTGTTTGTTTGTTGTGTAGGGCTATACGATTCAGGGAAATAATTTAATTGCGATTATTCGACAAATATTGCGATTGTAATATAGTAGGCTATTTTTCTTTTGAAGGTTCCTTAAGTTCTGTATTATTCACTAAATAAGCAATAAATCCATCTATATAGTATGACCAACACAACATTGGAAGCAGCAGTCAACATATAAACTGCTCTTTTCTTTAGGCCAGGCCTATGTGTTGAGATGAATATTATAACATCTTTATTTAACTAACTAATTGCAAAAGAACAATAAATAAGAATCTTACTTATCTCCCATAAGTAACGAATCACAATTTTTTTTATTAATTGCAGCCTTTACGATTTGCAAATCGCGCTCTATTACATTGCGATGTCTGTTTGAATTTGAGTAATCGTTGAGCCCTATGTTGTAGTGTGTATAAAAAGAAGACACTAGCCTGGGCAAGCTACTACTATGGTTGGACCGGGTTCATAGGGCGTGGGGCAAGCTATGCAAATCCGATCTGGCTCAATGTAACGGGGCCTGGAACATAGTCCTGCCCCCCTGACAGAGCCCTGTCCCCTGACAGAGCCCTGTCCCCTGACAGAGCCCTGTCCCCCAGATGGTCCCTGACCATGAGAGAGATACCCACCGGACCAGAGGTAGAACTTCTTGAAATACACCTCACTTTGTTGACCTCTTTTTGTACGTATGCTATATGCCTAGAGAAAGCCCGTTTTTAAGAAATGAATGATTTTAGGAGAGCCCAAGTGAGGCCTAGAATACCCACGATACACGCGCTACCTGAGTAGCACATTGAATTTGGAGCTGGATTCGCTTCAGATTTTATTGGAATCTTCGTATTTTCTAAATGAAAGAAAAAGTCAAACCATAGCCATTTTAGTTTTACACCTTCATCTGAATTGTGAACAGCTTTATATCTTTGGGGATTGGCTTCTATCGTCCACAAATAAATGTCTGCTTTCTTTCTTTCTTTCTCCCTCTCTCAATCTTCTCTCTTTATCTTTTGTACCTTCCCTTTTTGTATCCGTCCTGGGGCATAACAAACAAAAAAGACAAAGACAATGTAAACCCGACAAACGGCTTCTGTCAGCAAGGAGAAGGTACCAAAGAAAGAAAAGGGGATTGACTTTGCCAATCTCCTGTCTGGGGCGGTTCAGAGGGTGAAATGTTTTTTTTTTTGTCCACGAGTTACAACTTGTTAGCTAACTGAACGCTTTGTGTGTGAAGTGTTTTTATTTGTGTTTCGTGGGAAGTGTTAAATTTCACTGTTGTCATCTCCTCAAAGGCTGATGTTATCGGTTGGGACACGCACACGCACACACAGCGACAGTTGTCTCTCTTTCCTTTCGACTTCCTTTGCTCCGGCTCTTGGAGGAGAATGATCTAGGGTCGGTTGATGGCTCAGAGCAGTAGATCTTTGTTTTTCTACTTTTCCTTTCAGTTCTGAATGAACAATCCAATCATCTATTTAATAAACACACAAGGAAGAAAATTCTAATTTTTATATTCTGAATTTTGTAGTTTCTCAATCGTTGTTCAACTTCACAATATGTGAGGTTGAACAGGTTGTTAACACAGCTTTCTAGAGGTTGCCGAAGTCAATACAACAGGTGAGTGTATCAAATCTCAAAGCATTATTTCTGTGTCTTTTTAAAACGCAAACATGTGCACAATAACTTAAGAGTCGGCATGGATGCCATCTGCTATAGATAGGCTGAGCCTATAGATAGCCTATAGAGGGCTTCAGTAGGTGAAGGGGAGTCAACAACCTTGGATTGTTTGCATTGTTCAAAGTTAAGACGTTACTGCATTGTCTTGTAAATGAACAACAACACACACACACACACACACACACACACACACACACACACACACACACACACACACACACACACACACACACACACACACACACACACACACACACACACCCCTTCAGGCATTCCATGCTGTCAATAGCCATTTGGGCTGCAGCGATTCTGTGCATAACTTTGTATTGGGACACACACACGCTTGACAATGTGAAGGCAGAGGGAGGCATGTGCACGCCACCTGTGGCACCTCTATAATCCGGCCCCCTTTGGAGCATGGATGGGAGCTCTAGGAATAACTTTAAAGTGGGACAGCTCCTTTACACGCCGACACTCCCACCCCCCTCCACCTCTTCTGCCATCAACACAGTCAACCCCTCACTGTCTTGTACAAAGGCGGCGCTGTAGAGACCCTGCTGACAGCCTCATAGCTGCCCCTGCCCGACCACTCACTGTCTCTGCCGTCGCCCACTGCTGAACGACACCTGCGTGCCGGGGATGGGGAGGGGAGGGGAGGAGAGAGGAGAGGAGAGGGGTGTTTTTACCTGATGAAGAAAAACACCTTGTATTTACATTTTCATTTTTGTATCTAAAACAAAAATCATAAAAGCTACTAGTTTTTCTTACATTTTGTTCTGTTTCTGAACGGGAATCTAATTACCAAATATATACACATAAATGGTGAATCACAATGATCGCAAGCAGAGGAACCAACAGCTGGTCAAGTCTACAAATCCCTTTGCCACTTTAAGTGATAAAAAGTCACCACAATGCCTAAATACCATCAACGTCATTCATTTTTAGTAAAAGGAAAAACCTTGGACACGAGATGTTAACGGAGCCGTGCACTGAGCCCTCTCGGAGGCCGGGCCGAAACAACTTTTGTTTCACTACGACTCCTTTCAGCTGCCCACCCCTCCTTCTCTTGCAAAAAATGAATCAATAAAATGGCTAATAAAACACTTGAGGTGCCGTTTTGAAAAGAGAAAACTAACATTTTATTAGTACATAAAGATAATTATGAGCCTTTGACATCCAGACATTTTTTGCAGAAGCACATTCCTGTTCCCCACTTGTGTTGGAGATATCTACTTCTGGGCCCCATGAATCGACGGACCCGTCCACAGCCCGCTAAAACTTTTTTCTAATGGGCTACGGAACTATGCACTGCTCCTGGGGGCCTGGTTACAACCATAGCGTGCAAACCCCCCCTCCCCAAGAAAACAAATCCCAAACAAATAACACACTAATGGATGTGATGTGCCCCTACAAGTCTTCCGGGAAAACACACACACACACACACACACACACACACACACACACACACACACACACACACACACACACACACACACACACACACACACACACACACACACAGCTGTTAACTTCTTCTCTTTCACTTACCATTTCCAAGTTATATTTTGCGTAGAAGAAAATGACCTTAATGTCTAAACCCACCTGGCTAATCTCTGACAGGTCCCTGGCCGTTGATAGACAAGTAGTTCCGTCTTAACACGATGAATTTGTCTGCACTCTGTTTATTTGTGTGTTTGTGCGTGTGCGGTCCTGACTCAGTCTGTACATTCCACTGCCATTGTTACCCGGGCTGTTTCCTGCGGCCCAGGGCTTTTGTTGCGCTCCTCGCCCATTGTCCCGGCTTCCTTTGTTCCCGCCGCTCCTAACAATGAGTCCCCCCCCCCCCCCCCATCCCTCTCAATATATATATGGGCACTTTTTGCCCTTGTGTGCTCTGTTTGTTTTGTTCAGCTGTCTGCCATGTTTTTCTTTCCTGCTCACGCTGGCTGACGATCAGGACACACACACACACACACACACACACACACACACACACACACACACACACACACACACACACACACACACACACACACACACACACACACACACACACACACACACACACACACACACACACACACACACACCGTTGAATGCATACGTTCAGCCAGCCCAGGTTGATTAGTCCAAGTTCACGGAGGTTCAGAGCCTTGCTCACTCAGTTTGTCATTGTCAGGCGGTACTCCTTTAACTCTCTCTCTCCACCTCTCGCTCTGTGTCTCTCTATCACTCTGTCTTTGAATCTCCCTGCCATTGTCTGCAGCCCTTTCTAAGCCGTTTTGTATACCCTTTGACACGCACGCACACACGCACACACTCTGGCAAATTAAACAGTACCCTCTAGACAATTATACAGACCACTATCGGGAAAACTGGCTCTACAGCGACTTGACCTCTGACCTTTCTGAACTCTGCCCTGAGCGGTGCCTGAATTGGAATGCATTTGTAAATAAGAGACATCGTTGGATCACAGCTTTAACAGAACGGGCTCCTTATTTGCACACTTAACCGATTTATTACTAAGAGAAATTGTTCATCATTAACATATTTTCATCAATATGGAATTTGATTTGTCACCAACTGCAGCCCGATCATTAACGTCTAACTCTGGTAATACCATGTTGATGTGTGTGTGATCAACTTGAATTAAAGTGTACTTTGTGCCCCCTGCTCTTCTTCCAGAATGGTTGAGCCCAGCCCCCCCACGCTGCATCTCCATGCCAACGGGGATGTTGGCATGGCGGGTGTTGGTGTCAAACTTGAAGAGGAGGAGTCTAGCGACGGTGGAGGGGCCATATCCCGCCACGCTCCCACCAAGCAGTCTCCCTCGTGTGATTGGTCGGGGCTTCCGTCCGTCGAGGCCCGCCAGCTAACCCCCCCGCTGTCGTGCTCACCCTCGGTAAAGAGAAGGCCTCTCATTGGTCGATGAACAACTTGACAACATGATGCACCACGTTCAGTCCTTGTTAGTTGATCTCCAGAAGAAGAGATTTTGTAGATATGAGTCTGTAACTTTAACTTGAAGTCTGTAACTACAGGCCCAAACGAATTGACCAGGAAGTAGAGTTGTATGTCACTTGGCACTTAATGAACACACTTTTCACATATTTGTATTTTTATATATTTACTTTATATTGCATTGTTGCTGCTGTGTGGCTTTTGAGGAACGAAGCATAATCCTTTTACTCTTTGTACTAAATAAGATATATGTATAAATAAAATAAGCAATTCAGATTATATTGTATGTTGTACATCCTAACTCTCAAAAACCAAAAGAATTGTACTTGGAATTGTGTAGCATCTTATCCTAGCTATCTTTGTTGCATACTAGGAATGGGTTAACCTAGTGGTTATGAGTGCTTAGCACTTATTATCCTATATGAACATCCTTACTGTACCGACAGCAATATATGGTTTCACCTTCTTCCGACAAATGTACTTATTGTAAGTTGCGTAAAGCGTCTGCCAAATGCCCTAAATGTTAATGTAACTGTCATGTAAAAAGTTGTGGGTGTTTTTTTTCCCCGCGTTTGCTAACGTCTTCTCCTGGTGCTGTGTCCTGATAGGACGGCTCCCCCAGTAAGGACCTCCCTCTGAGGCAGAGCCCCGTGGACCGGAGGGACGCCGGCGTCTACGGCCGGCCGGAGGGGCGGCCCATCTTCAGCGAAGGTGTGTGTGTGTGTGTGTGTGTGTGTGTGTGTGTGTGTGTGTGTGTGTGTGTGTGTGTGTGTGTGTGTGTGTGTGTGTGTGTGTGTGTGTGTGTGTGTGTGTGTGTGTGTGTGTGTGTGTGTGTGTGTGTGGGGTTTCTTCGGTCCGTGTTGGACCTGTGAAAGGTGAACAGTACTGGTTTTGCTGTTGATCCAAACACATTGGAACTCCTAAACAACAAGCATGCAACCCTCCCAAACCTTTCCTTTGTGTTGATTCCTGCTTGGCCCGAACGCAACTACCCAGTGGCACTTGCTGCCTTGTCTAGTGGAACACATTGTGGCTGTTTGGTTGGAGGTGTATTAAGGTGAATGCTGCAGGCAGCGCTCAACTTTTGTTATTCTTAGGCTTTATTAGGTGAGTGCTGCAGACAGCACCAACTATTGTTATTCTTCGGCATTTTATTCTTTCTTTCTTATTCTCTACAAACTATTCTCTACAAACTAGACCTAACTTCTTCCAAAATTTTGCATCTAGGGACTTGAAAAGGTTTGTCTTTGCTTGAAATTCATTAACATTTTATTATGTTTTTCAAATATTGAACCTTCAGAATAGTCAATGGACAACGCAACAACGCACGCACGCACACACACACACACACTATATTTCTTCTTCTAGACTGACTTGGCTGTTACACTGACATGATTCAACCATTTCAAACTATTTGTTTTAACTCTAATACTTAAGTATTTTTCTAACATTTGACAATAAAGAAAATTGTCTAAATGTTGACATTATAAACCTTTATAACTTGAGACATCAAACTTTTGAACTCGGTTCAAAAGCTTGCACTCACTGCATTTTCTTTAGGAACCGCATTCTCTGTTTGTATTTTCTGTACCATAACTTTGTGTTGTGGTTGTTGTGTTTGTGTCCTTGGTCATAGTCATGCCAACGATCGAGAAGCTACTGAGCACGGACTGGAAGGAGAAGTTTCTGGAAAGAAGTGCCGAGCAGCTCAAAGGTGAGCCCCCCGCTCACACTTTGCCAAAAAAGGTCCATTCCATTAGTTCTGCTTTCGTGCCTACGATTGCCTTCTTGCCTACAATCCAAAAAGTAGCTTCGAAAGTAGAAAGTAATTTCAACAGCTCAGACCAAAGTCTCTCAGGCATTAAAGTTTCTGCTAAGATTAACTTCTGTGCTTTCCAATGATTATTTGTTAGCCCGCGTTCCAGGTGTAGTTAGAAATGATTAAAGGCTCAGGGAAATGTACTATTCCCCCCCAAAGTCGCAGTCAGTAGAGGAATGGCTAATTCCATGTGCTAAAACTGTGTATAGGTGTTTCACACACACACACACACACACACACACACACACACACACACACACACACACACACACACACACACACACACACACACACACACACACACACACACACACACACACACACACACACACACACACGGTGACTCCACCGTGCCGTGAGTCACCGTGGCGGCGATGCTGTGGTCCTCAGGTACGCCCGAGTCTCTGGCGGAGAAGGAGATGCAGCTGCTGGTGATGATCAACCAGCTGAGCGGCCTGCGGGAGCAGCTGCTGGGGGCCCACTCGGAGCAGCGCAACATGGCCGCTCTGCTGCTGGAGAAGCAGCAGCAGCAGATGGAGCTGGCGCGGCAGCAGCAGGAACAGGTAGTTACTCATCCCACCGCACCGCATCCATAACGCCCTGGCAGGGATAACCCGCTTTTTACCACGGGTTTGTGCTGGTTTGCACATTTCCACTTACCCCTGTGTGTGTGTGTGTGTGTGTGTGTGTGTGTGTGTGTGTGTGTGTGTGTGTGTGTGTGTGTGTGTGTGTGTGTGTGTGTGTGTGTGTGTGTGTGTGTGTGTGTGTGTGTGTGTGTGTGTGTGTGTGTGTGTGTCCAACACTTACAGATCGCCAAGCAGCAACAGCAGTTGATCCAGCAACAGCACAAGATCAACATGCTCCAGCAGCAGATCCAGGTCAGTCCATACAATGGTCCTAGAGCCACATAGTGGTTCTATCTCTGTCCATATAGCAGTTCTATCTCGGTCCATATAACGGTTCTACCTCATTCCATACAATGGTTCTACCTCATTCCATATAATGGTTCTACCTCATTCCATATAATGGTTCTATCTCGGTCCATATATTGGTCCTATCTAAGTTTATGTTTTGGTTCTATCTCAGTCCATACAGTGGTTCTTTGTCAGTTCCTCACTAAGCTCATTGTGTGTAGAGCCCAGTGGGAATAAAGAAGTGAGGCAGCACACAGAAGGTTCTCATCTTTTCAGATGTGCTTTCCCCTCTCATATATCCTGTGTTGTGCGAACGCTTCCACTCAAGCAAGAGATGCTGTGA
Source organism: Gadus macrocephalus (assembly GCF_031168955.1). Taxonomy (NCBI): domain Eukaryota; kingdom Metazoa; phylum Chordata; class Actinopteri; order Gadiformes; family Gadidae; genus Gadus; species Gadus macrocephalus. The sequence continues at coordinate 4,521,449 of NC_082382.1, read as the reverse complement.
TGTTCTGCAAGGTGACAGATTACGATGTTATTGAGCCATACGCGAAGTATCTCTGGCATCGGTAAAACAAGCCGCAGAAAGTAGGAAGAGTCTCCTATTGATGTTGTTACAGCTCGCATGCAGTGTACGTGTTGCTAAATAACTTTGTTGTTAAGGCCTCTTGTAGCGGAATATGATAACCCTGATCAGATTAGACCTCATGGCATCTCTGTTTAACCACGGCAAGGAAATGGTCGCATTATTGCAGTGAAAGGAAGTAGATGGTGTAAGAGTATAAGAAATGTAATTAAAAAAACAGTGACTAACTTAGAAACACTTTTCTGATGAATATACAGGCTGTGAGCGATTTTACAATGATTTCACAATACCTACTACTATCACGTTCAGTACAAACCACAAATTCTAACTTGAATGAGGTCTTCAGTTTCTTGCAAAGTAACATGAATAAATAAATAAATGTTTGCTCAAATACATATTTATTATAATATATCCTAATGTGTGATATGGAAATGCTCACATCTTGAGAGTCAAATAGAAAATGTTGCACCAATATTCCCGCCAAGTTTCCCTCATTCACATATTTCTAGATTGATGATTCAACATTCAAATTTTACCAGAATGATTAATCACCATTCATCATTCCTAGATTGATGAATCAACATTCATAATTTCTAAAATGATGAATCACCATTCATCATTTCTAGATTGATGAATCAACATTCACATATTGCTAGATTGATGAATCTACATTCATCATTTCGAGATTGATGAATCAACATTCATCATTTCTAGATTGATGAATCAGCATTCATAATTTCTAGATGATGAATCAGCATTCACATATTTCTAGATTGAAGAATCATCATTCACACATTTCTAGATGATGAATCAGCATTCATCATTTTTTGATTGATGAATCAACATTCATCATTCCTAACTTCGAGGTGGTCACATCGAAATCTCCCGCTGCAGCGATGCCGTCTGTCCTGAGCGTCCAGACGTTGAGTGTGTTTGTGTGTGTGTGTTCTGTCCTGAGCGTCCAGACGTTGAGTGTGTGTGTTCTGTCCTGAGCGTCCAGGCGTTGAATGTGTGTGAGTGGGTTCTGTCACGAGGGTCCAGGCATTGAGTGTGTGTGTATTCTGTCCTGAGCATCCAGTAATGAGTGTGTGTGTGTATTCTGTCCTGAGCATCCAGTAATGAGTGTGTGTGTGTTCTGTCCGGCCCCAGCAGGTCAACATGCCCTATGTCATGATCCCGGCCTTCCACCCCAGTGCCCAGGCTCTCCAGGTGAACTCTGACCCCCAGTTGTCGATGCCTCTGCAGCCAATACCCTGCAAGCCAGGTAAGCTCGTCATCAGCAGCAGAACCATGCACCAATATGGTTAACCAGCAGGCCATTTAAAATGGTGTGTGTGTGTGTGTGTGTGTGTGTGTGTGTGTGTGTGTGTGTGTGTGTGTGTGTGTGTGTGTGTGTGTGTGTGTGTGTGTGTGTGTGTGTGTGTGTGTGTGTGTGTGTGTGTGTGTGTGTGTGTGTTACATCTAAAATTGAATTTAATGAATCCAGAAGAACACATGCACAGACACAGGATTTAAAGTATGTGTTTTGAGGTGACTGTGCTGGAGTGCCAATCTGAGCAACAGCTGGACTCATTGAGTTACCCTTTTCCATATCAACAAAATACTTGATATTTTGTTGCCATATTTGTAGATATTATTTGAGTATAGAAATCGGTCTTGCTTGAAATTGATTTAATCTCCACTTGAATCAAATTAATCTTCATCAATTACATTTTTACATGGAGATGACTGTGAATGTTTGGGGTACTGTGTATTAAGCAAAATTGACTCCTTCTCAATAGCTTAGTTATTATAATGATAATAATGAATGAAGATGCATGCAACGATAACGAGTTCCAGTGATATGGCCGTGGCCTAATGAATACATCATAGGGGACATTGTTTGATTCCGTGCTGTTTTCACAATAAGTTGAGTCGACGTCAATGTTAGGTGACAAAGTGTTGGAATTCAATATTAGACATGTGAAGTCTAATCTTGATTTGAGGGTAAGAGTTATTACCTCCCCAGTATGACACTATACTACTCGTATGAAGTACATTTAGTACAAGCTAGTTCTGCAAAACCAGTTAATATTGAAAACCTTTCTTTTAAATAAAATATTGGTGAGATTTTGGATAATTGCCAGTAGTGGAGAGCACCTGTGTGTTTGTCTGCATCTGCATATAAATCACTTTTTTTCCTAGCTATCATTTTTCCGAGTGCCGTTCTCTGCCATTCCAGTTTAGAATCATGTGCGCAAAACCGTGTGTTAAAATGAAAACAAGACGTCATAATAGCTAGGCCGGAATTACTTTCACCTAAAGCAATGTGGTTCCTCAATGAAAACACATTTGGCACATTGAAATCAAACTTGTTCCACTGTCTTCTGTGTCTTGCTGCATTGACCTAAACCTATATGGCTGGCTCTGACTGCACACACTCTGATGGTCAAACTAAAGAACGTAAGTACCATACCCTTTCTGGGTGAAAATGTCTCTCTGGTAATGGCCACAAAATGACACCAATATAGTCCATTAAAACAAGTATGGTGCTTTGGTATCGGTATTGTATAGTTCTTGTAGTGGTGAGCTGTTGAGCCATTTTCCGGGTTTAAATAGGGTGCTTATACTGGTATGGTCCAGGCATTAGTATGGTCCTGATACTGGTATGTCCTGAAATAGGTATAGTCCTGATACTGGTATGGTCTTGGTATTGGTATGATGCTGGTATTGGTATGTCCCTGATACTGGTATGGTTCTGGTATTGGTTTGGTATGGTCCTGATACTAGTATTGTCCTGGTAGTGGTATGATCCTGGTACTGGTAGGGTCCTAGTATTGGTATGGTCCTGGTATTGGTATGTCCCCGATACTGGGATGTTCCTGGTATTGGTTTGGCCCTTGTATTCGATATGGTCCTGGTATTGGTATGTCGCTAATACTGGTATGGTCCTGGTATAGGTATGTTCCTGGAATAACTCTGATCCTGGTATAAGTATGATCCTGGTACTAGTATGGTACTGCTTAGTATTGGTATGATCCTGGTATTCATATGGTATCATTATAGTACTGCTCTGCTTCTGGTTTTGATATGGTCCTGGTACTGGTAGCATTGAAGTTTATGTTTGGTTGCAGTATCAGATGGTTCACACACACCAGCTCAAGGTCTGCTTTCAGAGAAGACAGATACTCCATCAACAAGGAGCCATGTCGTAGGCTTATATTTGAACAATTGTGTAGGCTGTACCTCCCACATAGAGAGCACACAGAAAAGTGTGTGTGTGTGTGTGTGTGTGTGTGTGTGTGTGTGTGTGTGTGTGTGTGTGTGTGTGTGTGTGTGTGTGTGTGTGTGTGTGTGTGTGTGTGTGTGTGTGTGTGTGTGTGTGTGATATAGAATGCTCACATCTAGAGAGAGCAGCTTTGTAAGAACTGGCTTTCACGGTCTTAAAAGCTTTGATGCGGCCTTGTGTTTTTCTACCTTTTCAAACCTAAAAGACACCAAGGCCAATTAAAAAGAAATGTGGGCAGAGTTTACAGATAGCCTTTCATTAGCTTTTCGCATAGATTCTACATTAGAAAAACATTGGCCCTTGTGTATGAGTCACAGAGTGAAAGTGTTCCGAGAGATGGATATATATATATAAAAGGAGGCTGACATTGAGTTGAGATTGAAATTTGGAATGTGATTTCTATTCACTAACATAATGGCCCTGGAAGAGAGAGCGAGACATAGAGCGATAGAGCGGGGGAGGGACCATAGACTATGGGGGACCGTTATGTTCCATGGCTGTGGTTTTCTAAAGGAGCTTCGTAGGTATGGTTTAGATTTGAGTCTGCAACATGTTTGCTTTAGATAATGTGTTGTATTTCACAGTCCTATCTTCTCTCCCCATTCTTTTCTTGTTCTACAGCAGTGGACTACCCCATGCAGTTGCTACAGGGTTCGCACCAGACTCCCGTCAAGAGGAACAGTGGTTCGTTCCGTCAGGTGAGGCCATTGCTGTAGACTAGTATGATCGCCTCGGTTCTCTCTGTCGCTTTTCTCTCATTTCAATAAACATTCTGTGTGTGTGTGTGTGTATGTGTTAAACAAATAGCCATTAAACTAGTGTTGTTTGAGCTCAATGTGTAAGATGAATCGATTTTTATCAGCTATTCAGTGCACAGAACACATGGACCATACCATTCTGTTCCACTTCCTCTGTATCACCAGTTAAGGATCAGGTTGAAATCCCTGCATGATCAGAGCCCGTAACATAAAGCCATGTTTAAAACTAAAAAACAAAAACAAAAAAGTGGATACAACGCTGCTACCGGCTCCTAAACACACATGTAGAGCTAAGTCATGCAGCCTGGGGATTAGCGGTGTGTGTTGGAGAGAACGAGGTGTTAAAAGAGATAGAACGGTAAGCAGAGCTTCACAGACCTCAGCAGCATGTATAATCCACCACACCCTTTCTTATAAAGGTGAGGCCGTTTGTATTCCGTGTGCGTTGGTAATCCCTAAATATTCCCAGCCTTTCCTAAGCGCGGTAACAGTTCAATTTCTGCGGGCGGTTCTCAAGGAGAGGTAGGCAGGCCAACGCGGGCCGAGGAAACAAAGGAGAGGAGAAGATAGATTAAACAGTCGCACAAAAGACAGGAACCCAGTGAATAAGGTGTTGACAGCTGCGCTCTGACGTGCCAAATCAGCCATGCATCATCACAAATGAGCACACACACACAACCTCACACGCCCTCGCCTTTGTTTTGTGTGTGTGTGTGTGTGTGTGTGTGTGTGTGTGTGTGTGTGTGTGTGTGTGTGTGTGTGTGTGTGTGTGTGTGTGTGTGTGTGTGTGTGTGTGTGTGTGTGTGTGTGTGTGTGTGTGTGTGTGTGTGTGTGCCAGACACCCCACCTTGATGGTTTTCTCTTAATTCTTCATCGTCTTTTCTTTAATTTTCCACGTCTTCAGGAGGCCGGGCAGCCGTTGAACCTGACCTCCAAGCCCAAGGGGCTGGAGCTGGGGAAGACCCCAAGCCCCCAGAGCTTTGAGCTGGGCATGGCGGGCATGCATGGGTCCTACAGGCCGCGGGACGTCCAGAGGGAGCCCTCCCTCAGCCCGGCGCGCTCCGTACTCAGTGAGTCCTTCCTCTACCGATCCTCTCGCTGTGGGACTGTGGGCTCGTCCACGCTCACTCACTGTTCAGGGCCTCCTCCTCGACAGTACCCAGTGCCCATGGGCAAGACATAGCCCTAGACACGATGATGAAGTATTATGAATTGTCTACATGCTAAACCCTGCTGCTCGGAATTGGTTGGTCGGTTGGATAATATAGATTCGGAAAATCAAGCTCTCTTTCTCTTTCTCTTTCTCTTTTCCCCCAGGTTTCCTGGGGGAGGGGGATGTGGTCACGCAGGCCATCCACGACGCCCAGCAGCTCTTGCGGACCCACGGGGTCTCAGGCCGAGGGAAGGACCAGGGAGACCGGAACAGGGAGGGCAGCAAGATGGTGAGCCAGTGAAATGCATGCACGGAACAGGACACAAACACGCCCACATGCACGCATGCACAGACACACACACACAGCTTGAATATGATTGGCTAATGCCGGAGCCCATGGGCAAGACGGTCGTAGAGATTGTTTTATGAACTGTCTACATGTGGGGATCATGGTGTTGTTGTGATGATGTGCATGTGCAAACGTGACCGGACACAAGCCAGCTGTTGGAGTAACTTAGTTGGGTAACATTTATGCCTCAGCCTTCCGTTCAGGTATGCCGGTAATGTTGTGAACTCAAAGGTGTGCGACTGAAATACCCCACTTTACAAAGAACAAAGAGTTCTCAGGGAAAGAATATGCACGTGTGCACAAAAATACACACACACACGCACGCACGCACGCGCGCGCGAGCGGTGACGTGCTAAGGTCTTGTCAAAGGTCAAAGTGTGGTATTGAGTTACAAGAAGCTGAGGCTGGAGCAGACAAAAGAATGTCTCAGCTGTAGAAGACAAATGGAGACACACACGCACACGCACACGCACACACACAGGGAGGGGGCGGTGCAGGGTGGAGAGACAAAGTTAGAGATGGAAACAACTTGCATTCTTACATCTTAACAAAGCAGGACAGGTGTTCTTGGTATTTATTACACCGCCACATACCCACAGTCAGTGCCCTAGATATGAACAGCATATGGAGCATTTACAATGGTTGGCCCTTTTTATCCAACATTGTAATGGATTGAGGTCTAATCTAGCCCTTACATCAGTTTGGGCTTGACTATTTATTTATTTAGCGAATGCAAAGTCCTTTAGCCAAGCAGTTGCCTCTTGATCTGCTGTGTAGAGGGTGACAAGTCCTCCTTTAAGTCTTTGTAGAGGGCATGCTTCAATGGTGTGATGCATTGTTTGCTGCTCCCCACATCAGCCTGACTATTCACTGATTAAACTGGATGATATTTTGGAAATTTGTAAAGTCAAAATTGTCTGATTTTGTCCATTCCACGTATTTTTCGAACAGACGTGAATTTACTGCACCATTGCTATTTGAGTTTTTTTGGTATTTCTTTGAAGCGGTTTCCATCTTTGGTTTCGGCGGTGTGGTGGTGTCCCAGCTGTCACCATCCTCACAATGCCACAAAGGGTACTGCGGTCACAATGAGCCCGACCACCTGCCTTTTCTCTTTCTCTCTCCTTCTCCCCCCCCCCCCCCCCCCCCCCCCCCATCTCTCTCTCCCTCTCCCTCTCTCTCTCTTCTCTTTTCGGCATATGCAATAGACACAGTGCACAGTCCTTTCCATTATGCCGCTCCATCCCGCTCAGGGCTTTAATTACGAGCTTTGGCTTCTGTGAACGTGCACGTTCATTCACTGTTTCCCATTAAAACCATTAACACCAATAACTGCGCCCCCAGCCCGTTCTGGCACTGCGTCCGCTAATGGCTCTGGTGGGGACCGTGCCACTGGACATGGGGATGGAGTTGTGCTTTTAGATGCTCCTCTCCTCTCCCCGTTCCTTTTCTCTTTCATTGATTCTATTAAATTCATTGAACATCATTTTTCCCATTAGGAGATAATTTTGCCTGGTCTTAAGACAGTAGTACAAGATGATAAACACGAGTTCCTCCGGTCGTCTCTCTTCCCCCTTTTCTCCTCTCCTCTGCTCCCGGGCCCGTGTCCATGAACACCATTCCAGCTCCATAACGCCGTTGTCAAGTCCTCTCTTTGCATTTACGGCTCTCTGCATTTAAACTGCAGCAGCTGATATGGGCCCTGGTTACTCAGCCTTTACCTTACATGGGCTTGGGGGAAACAAGATGCACACACGCACGCACACACAGGCGCACGCACGCACAAACACACACACATGCACACACACGCATATGTATGCTCCCACTCTGTAATGCGGTTGGACTTAATAAATGATCTGTGTTCCAGGTGTGCACTTGTTCAAGAACGAATATTCACAGGATTATATGACCCAGCTTCAGCTTTTCAATGTGTGTGTGTGTGTGTGTGTGTGTGTGTGTGTGTGTGTGTGTGTGTGTGTGTGTGTGTGTGTGTGTGTGTGTGTGTGTGTGTGTGTGTGTGTGTGTGTGTGTGTGTGTGTGTGTGTGTGTGTGTAGGAGTACAAGACGGCTGCCCGGGTGGAGAGACGGCCGCCCTCGTCTGACCGCGGTGAGGATGGGGGCCTCGCCACGCGGGCCCCTGACGACTGCCTCAGCAGTGATTCTGAGAGTAGGTGGCCCCTCTGCTGCGTTACAGTAGGGTCACACTAGGAGGTTCTGGCCTGTGGGCGCCCTGGGGACCCGCTGCCCGGCCGCTGATCGCAGACACGCATCGGCCGTGCCAGAGAACAAGTCTGTGGTAGAGCTCCGGGCCGCCCAGACAGCATGATCACACTAAACCATTCACATCACATTTAGGGGATTTTGCTGATGCTTTTATCCAGAGCGACTCACAACCACGCAGGGCGACAGCCAGCTTGTCAGCTGCAGTCAGGGTGAGGTTTCTTGCTAAGGGACACACCGACACTCAGATAGGAGGAGCCGGGGTTCGAACTAGCAACCTTCAGGTTGCTAGTTCTTCCTGAGCTTTACCACCATTTACCTGTTAATTTACCACCATTCCCCTGTTAATTATTTACCACCATTCCCCTGTTAATTATTAAGGATACAAATTTAATTCAGAACAATTTACTTTCAGCTATTATTTACAATTATATTTATTACTCGCAATCAAAGCTGAATCGAATCGAAATAAAATCAGTCATACCACTACGTGCCACTACTTTGCAAAAAGTTTAATTTAGTGAAGCGCTTCACGTCGCTTTGGCCGCGGCCTTGGAGGAGCTTACTGCTGCCACGGTAACCACCGCTCCTCGTCAACAGCGCTTATTGAGAACAATGGCTGCCGGCCACTATGGCTGCTGATGAATCTGTGGAAGTGACAGTACAGACACAGTCACCTTTCTTCTTCATGTCTCGGAGAATAATACATAATAACATAGAAAGATTGAAAATATACAAGCCTAGAAAAGAAATTAAACATATTGATTAAAAGATCCAATAGCACATACACAGCCTTTATGTTAGAAATACCCCTTATTATTCTCACAATGTTCATTTCTGCAAAACCAATTTCAGCGTCTTTCAAAAACGGTCTGTTTTGTATCATATCACTTTAAGGCCCGCCTCCCGAGTAGCCAAGGCTGTTGTGATTGATCAGCACGCCAACTCTGTTGTGATTGGTCGAACGCTTTGCACGTGTTTTGGCAAATCCAAACCCTTAAGAAGTTGAAAACATTGCGGGTAGCCGGCAGGCGGGACTACTGCACTTCAGAACCGCCCTCTGCACAGTCTGACGCCACACTGATGGGGAAGTTAAGTTTGAGCACAAACAAGCTGTTTCACGCACTTATTGGGGGGCTGTCTCGTTGGGCACGAATACTCCCCCTGGCTCGGACTTGGTCGGTGGTCGGAGCCTAGTAGAGGTTAAACATGTATACTGTACATATGTCATTTATCATCCCTTTAATGCGTCCCTCCCTCAACTCCCTCCCTCCGTCCCCAGGCCCCATGTCAACCCACGCTGGCGTCGTTGGCGTTGGCGGCGGCGGCTACGTGGACAGCCTCCGCGCTCCCCCCCACCCCTCCTCCGCCTCCTCCTCTGCGTCGGCCGGCCACATCAAGAGGCCCATGAACGCCTTCATGGTTTGGGCCAAGGACGAGCGGCGGCGCATCCTGCAGGCCTTCCCCGACATGCACAACTCCTCCATCAGCAAGATCCTGGGTGAGAGGGGGCTCCAGGACCCCGCTAGCACCGTATTGGTGGTCCTACACCGTCCTATTTCAACTTGGATTAGTGTAATTATTGTTTATATATTGTATATATATATAATATATATTGTATACAGTATATATTCTTACATATTTTATTATTTTTATTGTTGTTATTCTAGGGTTTGGTTATTATTTGTATGAGGTATTCACCGTGTAACTGTTGATACCTATTGTTATTCTGGTGTTTTAAGGTATTCACCGTGTAACTGTTATTTTTTGTTATTCTAGGGTTAGGATGTTATTGTTACTGTTATTTTGGAGCGCCCATATCACACTGGTTGATTGTTAAAAGTTAAGACATTCTCAACTAATTTGTATCCCGGAAGAGCCGGTCTTCATAAAGTTTGGTGTGGACCATCTCATCGGATAATACCACTATAATTTACGGTCAAGGTCAAAGGATCATCCCCGCCTCCCTGATGCATACAAGTAGAACCCGGAGTTCAAAGTGGAATTTTAAAAATAGCCTTATAAGGAAATCTAAATCTTCCAATATTTTATATTAATACACGTCAGAAGTGGTCCAGCCCTGGAAACTACCTTGGGACATACAGGCTACCACCTTTAAGAACTGTGCAACTTTTAACAATATCTTCAACAATGACATCAGTGTCAATTTTAATGAAAGCTAAGGATTAATGCTCTAAATCGATCACTGCTTCAGAAGTTGGCGGCACCTGGAAATGGAAACATTGCCTGGCACATAGAGGACACATCCCTTAGCAATCATGTATATAAAGTACGGTGTAGATATCTTTTTCCATGACGTCACAGTGTCAATTACACTAATTGTTTAAGCGTAATGCACCACTTTGCATATAGGGGGCCCAAAATCACACATAAGCGGCATCTACTACTAAACCAGTGACTGTGGATGTGTGTGTGTGTGTGTGTGTGTGTGTGTGTGTATTTTTATCTGTGCGTATGTGTGTCTGTTTGTGGGCGTGCGTGCATATGTTTTTTTTTCAACAAAAACCTGGATATTTGTTGTTAATGGAATACCTCTTGTGACCGCTTGCAGTCCTAGTTATAGTTAGGAAAGGATGTTTTTGGTTTAACGGTTGTTCCAAATGTATATTTATGTTTATAGATTGATCCTCTTAGCCCATTTATTTTAGATTTGTATTTGTGCTATAAAATACACAAACGCATAAGATAAAAAAACACCCATTATTGACTTAACCTGACCCCAACCACCAGTGCCCCTCCACCCTCCTCTCCCCTGACCTCTCCTGACCTCTCATGACCCCCTTTTCCCCCACCCCTTGCAGGCTCCCGGTGGAAGTCCATGTCCAACCAGGAGAAGCAGCCGTACTACGAGGAGCAGGCGCGCCTGAGCCGACAGCACCTGGAGCGCTACCCGGACTACAAGTACAAGCCGCGGCCCAAGAGGACCTGCATCGTGGAGGGCCGCCGGCTGAGGGTGGGCGAGTACAAGGCCATGATGAAGAACCGCAGGCAGGAGCAGAGGACGCCCTTCATCCCCAGGTGGGCACGCACTCGCTCACATACACACACACACACCTAGTGGGCACGCACACACAAACACGCATCTAGGAAGATGCATGCTTGGACACGCACATGCACAAATGCACACACACATCTAGGAAGATGCATGCTTGGGCACGCACACATTTGTGCGCGCACACACGTGTACGTGCACAAATGCACACCCACAAACGCGCATCTGGCAAGATGCGTGCTTGTGCACGCACAAGCAAGCATGCACAAATGTGCGCGCACACACACACACACACACTAACACACACTAACAATGCATATGGATGGCATGACAAGAAGGGTATTAAGGGGGAAAAACAGCATGACGGATGAACAAAAGGCTGCTTTAACTTTTAATTAGTGAGCAATGGCAGTTTCTCTGGCGGGCTGGTTCAAAGAGCAGTACTCACTCACTCACTTACTCACTCACTCACTCACTCACTCACTCACTCACTCACTCACTCACTCACTCAAGTCAACTCAAGTTGACAGACACCATTTGCAGCGCTGTAAGTGAGTGGCGTTTCTTCCCATGGTGCACGCGTCCCTCCTGATTGAAACATGAACACTGGTTGCTCCCCTTCAACTTGCCCGAACGCTACATGTTCCTTCTCTTAACAGTTAAGTGGAGTGCTTCTAGCAGCAGTGTGCTCCATTTATTTTTTTACATTCTTTAGAAATTATCTTCTTTCAAGTGTTTTTTCCTACTCATGGGAACACAAACAAACAGAAGTGTTGTTGCCTAGTAGTAGCAGTTGCTAGTGTTCTTTATCAGCCGCTGTGGTAAACTTTGGAGCCTTCTTTTAATTCTTCTCCTGCAACAATGAATGTGTGTGTGTCAATTAAATATGAGGATTTCACTTCATTGAAACATCTTAATAAGCACTTTCATCCGCACGCATGCCATCAACACACATACTTGATGGCACAGCGGTTTGGATGCTTTATTGTTTTATTGTTTGTGTTGTTGGTTAACCTGCTCTGTATGAGTCTCAGGTGAGGATGAGTCTGAGTGGCTTGAAAGCAAGATAAACCACAGATCCTTAGACCCGTTTTTCATTTTGTTGGAGTAAGATTAAGAGAAACTAGGAAATGTCTGTTGTGGAAGAGGGCTCCACCTAGCGATGACGTTCATCCTCTGCAGCCCAAAGTCCTCAATCTAACTCGCTAACACCAGTTGATGGCGTGCAGACACGACTTTTGCAAAGAAAATCCATTAAATCCAAAAATGAGGTGATTTGTTACCGTGCCAATAACAGTTAAAGAAACTGCTGATAACAGTTGATAAAAGTTTGTACACCAACATTTTAACATTGTACACCAAAAGCCGTGTTTATTTACATTTTTCACTTCCTGTCCTTCAGCCAATCAGAGCCCCAGCAGCGGCACTATGCGCCTAGCGACGGCCAATACCAGGGGGCCAGCGGGTCCATGGCGGTGGCGGCCATGCCCTTCTACCCAGCGCTGCTGGAGCACTACCTCCCCCAGGCCCCGCCCCCCCAGCGCCGGACGGAAGGACAGGCCACGCCCACCCCCGCCACGGCGAGGGAGCGAGAGAGGGAGCGTGAGAGGCTGCCCTACAGCGAGGGGGAGGAGAGCGACGGCGGGGAGAGGAGCGAGGGGGAGCTGGTGCTGCTCACAGACTGAGGGGGAGGGGGGGGGGGGGGGGGTGCAGGGCAGGGCAGGGCAGCAGGGGGCTGTGTGACCAGCAGGGGGCTGTGTGACCAGCAGGGGGCTGTGTGACCAGCAGGGGGCTGCGTGACCAGCAGGGGGCTGCGTGACCAGCGGTCATCAGGGAGAAGGAGAGAAGGCAAAGTGGACGGACGGAGCGAGGAAGAGGCAAGAGGTTGGATTTGTTCCCAGGAAAAGGCTATTTTTTCTAGAGAAAAGATTCTTAGATAAATGGAGGAGCCCCTTGTAAATAAGCAATTATAATTTTTTCCCTTACACACACACACACATACATGTGAACACACACACACACACACACACACACACACACACACACACACACACACACACACACACACACACACACACACACACACACACACACACACACACACACACACACACACACACACACACACACTGACACTCAAACATGTTTTTTGTGTTCCCCTTTTCCTTCACAGAAATCACCAGCTGTTATGTGTTTAAAGAAAATGCTGTAGCTTTACTCCTTAATGCCTTACACTCTGGACATGTGTGCACCTAATGGTTTGAGTATTTCCCTACGAACGTACGCCACTCCGAAGTCTCAAATTTTGGAGATATTAAGTAAAGGCTCTATGTAGATACTTCTCTCCCTGTCATAGAGCTATGAGGGTGTTATCAGTGAGCTACTGCAGCCCCCTGCTGGCCATTTTACAGTACTCTCCCACTCAAAGTCTGAAGGCTTTCATAAAAGATTTTTAATTTGTTTTTTATCCATTTAAAATGAGTCATATTTTGCATAGTGTTGTGGAAGGCACAGTCAATCAACAACATATAAATATATATGTGTGTGTTTATGAGTGTTAATCATTAAGGTAAAATTCAGCACCTTCTTTTTGCGTGTCAGGTCTTCAATGCTTTTTTACTGTTATTTGCTCGCCAATGAATCAGGCTGCAATCCTATGGCAACTGTGTGTTTAAATGAGCAGGGTAGCTCAGCCCCTCTACATGAACAGCATTGAAAATGCTCTCCTTGTTGAACTGTCGCCCCCCATATGTCTGAGAGAAGAGGCTCCTTCCCCACTTCAAGTCTCAACTGCTGAATAGGAAGAGCATTTCTACCGCCATTGCGGTGACGATGCATTTATAAAATGTTGTTGTGCTGGACAAAGACATAGGAGAATTGGTCAGTTGAATGCTTTAGCAGAGCTGTCGTCATAGGAACAGACGCTGCCAATCAACATGCTTCAGCGAAAGAAAAAAAAGTAGAAGCTGACCATGGGTGCATCGCACATCCTGCTGACTAGAGGGCGCCCCTGAGCCGATCGGTCCTGCTCAGGGACGTCCTCGCAAGTGAAGTACTCATTAGACACTGGGTTATGTGTTTTCAACATCTGAGGGAACTGTATACGACCTGCCTATACTATCATCCCCTGCTGATGTAAATATAGATAGAGACTTTATTTTGTTTATAAGAGCCTGCGTAATTTAAAGGTGTACATTTTCTTTGTTTTTTCCAAGTTTTGTGTTGCTGTTGTATTTTTATGAAAAAAAAATAAACTGGTGTTACATTTCTTTTTGGCAATTTTAGTTTTTTGTGTGACATAAGGTCTGATGTAGTTATATAGTTAAGTCTGAAACATTCTCATGAATCCTTATCCAGCCAAAGATAGACCTACTTATACACCAATCAAAACCAAATTGCAATCCAATGAATACAGTGCCTAACCGGTTTTTAAAGAATTGACAGTAGGCTAAATCTACCTCTGCAGGAACAAGTTAGATGTGTCCAGAAATGCATACATTAGGCCTACATTGTGACACTTTTTTTTTATTGTGCTCTGTTCAGGAGACACGGTGATACTAAGCCTGCCACCATTCACCTAAAGGAGGCCCCAAAACCCGTTCGGGTCTTCGTTGATCCCTAGAAAATAATTAAATACCTTCCGCTACCTTAAACAGCGAGCTGGATTATGTTAGTTTCAATGTCCCAGTGAAAATACTGCTGGCGGAAACACCTGATACTGCCGGGATGTCGGACAGCGAGGACGTGTCCCTCTCTGGCAGGATATCCCCGCCAGTGGATTTGCTCCTTCCTTCTTTCCTTCCTTAGGTTTCTCTGAAGACGCAGGGACACGGAGTGAGCATATGATCTATCTCTCTATATATAGAAAAAAATAATTATATATTTCTATTTAAATAAATATATATCTATTTCACTATGTCTCAGAGAGATAGAGATATCTATATATATATATAGAGAGATATATGTATAAATATATAAATAGGAGTTGATAGTCAACAGCTGACCATGGGTTTTCCACTGTTTTATATGTAGTTTACTCTGGTCAGACATAAAGCAAGTGCACACACACAGTCATTAGTTTAATTTAGAGCTTTTAATTTGAAATATTTTACCTAAGAATGTTAAATAACTCTTCCTGCCACACGTGAAGAGAGGTAAAGGTTCACTGTACAGTCAGAAATCACAGTCATTATTACAGTATTTACACTATTAGTCAACGCAACGATGGACACGGCATCATGCCCTATACAGCAGGCACACTATCCCCTTCACAGCTGGGTCCCCTTTTGAATACAGCTCTGGAAAGATTCAAGTCAAATAATGTACAAAAAGCAAACATAGAAAGTAGTAAAAATGCAAAGAAGAAAATAATAATTTGGAACTCTATGTACAGTTTGTTTTAAAAGAAGCCTGTTAAAACACACGCACATACGCGCGCGCACACACACACACACACACACACACACACACACACACACACACACACACACACTACTAACCGTACAAAGCTAAACATTTTGGTACACAGAAGAAAATCTAAGCAAATATGAGAGCAACCTTAATTAAATGGCCCGTTGATATTCATATCTAACTCTTACATGGATGAGCACAAACCCCAAAACAAAATTTGCTGTTCTTATTTTTCAATATATTTTAGCTTGAAGCGTTTTGGTCTGAGAATTGACCTCATCTTGGACACTTCAGTGGAAAGGAAAGTGATCACAATGAGTAATCATGAATGAAATCCAATGAAAAGATGAGGTTTGAAGAGGAGTGAAGACAATAACCAAATCACCAATAAATTAAAGAACATCCAAGTGCCACTACAATTCAACTGTTGTACACATTTCAATCTTCACTGTTCAGAATCCCCTTACGTACTTCAGGAGTGTGCCTTGTGGTCCACATCCACACAACATACATTTCACGGTTGCTCATTTGAAGCAGCAAGCGTAATAGTTTGCCCTAACCAGCAAATCTTTTACCAGTTAGTACACAATCCCTTACCACCAACCTCCTCAAATATTCTTTAAAAAAAGAGCAAACAAAAAACAGTACCACGATTAGTCATTTGATAACCTACGGCCACTCCCCACATTGTGCTTTGGTCTAGCCTGTATATTTTTCCCATTGGTCCTTCTTTTCTGTTCCCAACCCTTCAATGTCTACCTATCGGTGGTTGCTATGGATCGTTTCATTTTCATAGCTCAAATGAGAAAGAGAAGCAGATTCAGGGATGACAGAGAAAGCCTTTTAGTGCAAGGGTCGGGTTAATGTGCATTCAAATAAATCAACTTCTTATATCGATCTACGAGGTGTGGTAGGTAACCGTAGGTAGCTCATCAAGTTAATTATTAAGTAATTTTCGTCCCTACCATTACACTCTGTGATGTAGACCTACACCTTACCGAGGGTCATCTTTCAATTGTTGCTGGCCTTAGGTTTGTTGTCAAAGTTTATGAATAATTTGTTGTTATTTCCCTATGGAGAGGAAGATAATGTGATACGTCATTCGATATCTAGAATACCTTTCTTATTAGTCATCTTTTAGACCTCAAAGGGATTGGCCGACTAATAAAAAAAGGGAGAAGGACCCTGAATTCTCCTCTGTTCGTTCAGGATGTCACTGCTCCCAGTGATCAGAGTGGTGATCAACAGGGTGCCACTATTAGAATTGGGTAAAAAGCCCTTATATCACCATTTGCGTCAGCTGCCCCTGTCTACCCTCTGATTGGTCGCCCTTTATACCGGCGGCTGTTCCCACTGAACCTAGTTAGCACGCACCTGCTGAATTATTAAGCCTGTAATACGACAATACGACATAAAACAAATATATATTTATACAAACGTATACAAAAAATGTTCTACAAACATTTATTTTTGTACTTTGGGCGCCAAACTTAAAGACACCGGTCTTTAACTTTGGACTATCACTGCAGACATCTTAACAGCACGTATACAAATGTTCTTTCATCAAAGAAGGGGCAATTTAAATCAAATCATTAACGTGCATCT
The DNA here is from genome assembly GCF_031168955.1 of Gadus macrocephalus. NCBI lineage: Eukaryota > Metazoa > Chordata > Actinopteri > Gadiformes > Gadidae > Gadus > Gadus macrocephalus. The sequence goes on along the minus strand of NC_082382.1, from coordinate 4,504,595 downwards.
GTGTTGGTGAAGGTAACGGCAGAGTTGTAAACTCGGTGCCGAGTGTGGGTGGTGGAAATGGGACATCTATCTCTTGTTCCGGGCCAAAGCAATAAAGATCTCTGAACAAAAAAAAAGGGCAATGACAAACCAAAATTCTCTCTAGTTCTCTCTTTTAAACCCAGACTTGGCCTTTAAATACACAACGCTTATGCAACAGCCAATTATGCAACAATCATACTTGGACTTGGTGCAGACGGGCAGTCAAGGAAGGCTTTGATATTAACCCACAGGTCCTTAATTCAAACTGTGTTGCTGCCCGAAATCTCCATCAATGAGCAGAGACGTGGGGGGTGGGGGGGGGGGGGGGTATGTGCACAGTGGCTGAGAAGGCCTTCTTGCAGGAGGCCGGCCCTGGGGGTGAGCAGGGTCATGTTTTTTCCGACTGTTCAGAACGGAAAGTTCACCGGAGCGGTTCGCTATGACCATAAAAGCCACGAAAGCGGAAAGAGACTCAGGCCATCGGGCGCACAAGAACTCTTCAGCGGTGCAAGGCCCTGTCAGTGACCCCAGTCACAGCCGGGGCCGCAACCAAAGCCCTGCTGTGTTCACCAGCTCCCACACCGTCTGTTGTGGACATTGCCGTTACTGAGGTTAGTGTTAGGTTAAGTACCCACGGGCTGTGTGATGTGTCCATGATACCGGTTCTACGTTTTAATGGATCACGACAAGCTAAGAACGATGAGGAGACACAAGTATAGAAAGGGTCACACGCACACACACACACACACACACACACACACACACACACACACACACACACACACACACACAATACTGAAATGCTTCTGGAGCCATAGTTTTAAAAGCAGAGTGCTTTAACGGAGCCGTAGCGTGTAGGAGGGCGAGCGAGCCTCGACACCCTTCCCTTTACGCGCTACGCCCGCCTGTGGAGCCACATTACAATCTGTACAGCCACCCTGAACCTTGGGCACACGAGTAGCTCTGCTGCCCAGGGGGTGGGGGTGTGGGGGGGTTGGGGTAGGGACTCCTAGATCCATTAAAAAAAAAAAAAAAAAAGATAAATACATTCAAAATTAAATGCAGGCAAAAAAACACAGCTCTAGCCAAGCACGCCGTGGTTAGACTGAAGATGTGGGGAAATAAATACGGGAAGATAATTAACCGATTACTTCTGCTGCATTAAAGAAGGGGGTTGGAGGGGTGGGGTGGGGGGTGGGTTAAGAGTGTGCGTATGCGTTGTGGTGGGGGTGGGTGGCTCGGTGTCCAATCCCTTTCCTGCATGAGGAAGATCCACCCCCCCCTCCACCTGCCCCCCCAGCCCCTCCTGTGGGGCTCTTTACTCTGGGATCTTCAGCGCCATCACCGTGGGCTTGGTCTTAAAGTACTGGTTGAACCGCAGCACGGCGTACCTGTGGATCCAAACAAACACCAGTTAGAACCACCCCTTGTTATTCAACAGAATCTGTGTACCTCCAATGGACAGAGGGCGCTGTGGCAGCCTCACATGCTGACCCACTGAACCGCCTGCACAGGGACAGGGACAGGGACAGTCCTGGAGGTACAAACCTGCTTTTGTGTCGCCAACTAGCGGCCGAAAAAGTTAATTCTTCACTTCATGTGAATTTGAACTGCAGCTCTCACTGACAATGAGCTCAAGTCCATACACATTTTTCTTTCCCCTTCAATTTTATATATATATATATATATATTTTTTTTTTTTAATGAAAAAAAAAGGAAAGAAATAAAATAAAGAAAAAGAGAGAGAAGGAAAGAAAGACCTTAAACCATCATTTCCTCTGGCTAACCCATGAGAGCAGCATGTGTGACCCCTAACCCTGCGTGGGAACTCTGCGAGTTCCCACGAAGAGAGAGGTATTGGGTTTTGCGGGGCTTGAGTTTCAGTCTGTCACTGTACCCTACTGAAGCAGTACTGACAGATCACCATTAAGGCCCAACATGTGGTGGTCCACACACACACACACACACACACACACACACACACACACACACACACACACACACACACACACACACACACACACACACACACACACACACACACACACACACACACACACACACACACACACACACACACACACTTACCCCAGGAAGTCAAAGTCGATGGAAGAGTACTTGGCTTGGATGAGCGCCCAAAATCCCCAGAAGAAGTGAGAAGCCTTTTGAAAGAACAAATAACAGATCAGTTGAAGGAGGTTGCGTGTATGTGTGTTTTTGTACGTGTATGCGTATGCGTGCGCGCATGCGTGCGTATGAGGGGCCGCCTTGGACAGAATTCATACTTGGTATTAGGGGCCACTCACTCTAGGGCCGTTTGCCTGTTCCGTGCTGCAGGAAGATTCAGCACGATTCCCCCCCTCCCCCCGCTGGCCCGTGGTCACACTGCTCCCAAAGGCCGTGGCCTGGGCACGATTGCTCCTTCATCACATCGTAATACGATAAACCCGTCATCACGTCCTCGCCGCCAAAACAACAATGGAGAATACTGTCGTCGGCCCAAATTTCAAACACAGTAAACACTCGACTTCACTATCGCACCAACGTAAACCCACTCGTGAACCGCTTGCCGCCATTGTTTAAAATGATTGTTGTGGGGAAGAGGGGCATGGACCTATAAAGAAAGAAGGGTCACGCAAGGACTACGTCATCCAGCTCACGTTGCGTATCCGCGCGTGTCATCTCATTAGCATCTGTACTTTGGCCACGGCACACCTCTCCCAAGTGTGCCGTGGCCAAGGGGCTGCTCCGTGCTGGAATACGGATGGCGTGGTCCCATAGCCAAAGCGGCCCTAGTGTGAGTGGCCCCTTACACACACTATTATAATCTCACATATACACCACTATACTCATACACACAGACTATTATACTCGTTTTACATGTATGAGCGTGTATAGTCGTGTATGTGAGCGAGTATAGTAATGTATGTGAGAGAGTTTAGTAGTGTGTGAGAGGGTATATAATTGGTTATGTGAGAGAGAATGGTAGTGTGTGTGAGAGAGAATAGTAGTGTGTGTGAGAGAGTATAGTAGTGTTTGGGAGAGCATATACAATAGTTGGGTATGTGAGAGATTTTAGTAGTGTATGTGACAGAGTATAGTAGTGTATGAGAGAGTACATAGTTGGGTATATGAGAGAGCTCCTCCGGTGGAGACCGGGAGCTCAGCTCCGGGGGCCGGCGAGCTCCGGAGTGTCCGCAAACGGCAACAATCCCTTTCTCCTCCATGTCACGGTTCGATCTGGGACCCCCCGCCGGAGCTCCCGGAGTGTTCTAGATTAGAATATTTTATGGAACGGATGATGATCTGAATCCTAAACGACTGCGTCGGTTTCTCTGACGTCTCTGGTACTTCCACAACACGTAGAGACTGGCCATGGTTGAGAATGAATTGGCGGTCACAAGAGGAAGCCTCTCTCAAACTCAGGCGACCACGCAAACAAGCGTCCAAATAATTTTTTTGGTGTGAAAGCAGCATAACAGAATCGCTGGAAATTGCAGAGTGAAATGACAGCGGAGCATTTGGAGCCCCAGAAGCTACCGCCTCTTCTGTCAGCCAATCAGGAACTGAGGAATCAAACTCACTTCCGTTTCAGTCAAACTCGCTCACACACACTACTATTCTCTCTCACACACACTACAATATTCTCTCACATACCCAAGTATATGCTCTCACACACTACTGTACTCTCACATATATTACTATACTCTCTCACATACGCAACTATACACGCTCATACATACATGTAAACAGACTATAATAGTGTGTGTGTATGAGTATAGTGGTAAATATGCACGATTATAATAGTGTGTGTAAGATCAAGTCTAAATTCTGTCCCAGGCGGCCCCTCATACGTGCGCGCTTTCATGCTTGAATTTGGAAGTTTATGTGTGAGTGTGTTGGTATGTGTGTTCGTGTCTGCGCATGTGTGCACATGTAGTTGTGCGTGTGTGTATTTGTATGTATGTGCGTGCACATGGGCGCATTTGTATGCATGTGCATGCCTGGACCTGTGCGTGCACGTGTACGTGTGCGTGGGTGTATTTGTATGCGTGGGTGTATTTGTATGCGTGTGCGTGCCTGTTCCTGCGTGTGTGCGTGCGTGTGATCCTGTGTGTGTACGTGTGTGTGTGTGTGTGCGTGCGCTGATCCTCACCAGGGCGAACTTGTTGACCTGTACGTAGAGGGTTTCCAGTTCGCGGGGGCTGAGCTGCTCCGTGTTCTTGGTGTACAGCTTGTAGGCCTTCAGGTAGACCTGCAGCCACTCCAGCTGCATCTCCCGGCTCGGGTACAGGCCGTAGTCCAGCTCGCTCATACCTGCCCATCGAACGCGCGCACACACACACACACACACACACACACACACACACACACACACACACACACACACACACACACACACACACACATTTTAATTCTTTATTTTAATCCACCAATCACATTACAAGAGACAGGATTTAAATATTTTAGAGATTAGACAGGTCTTTGTTCAAGGGTACAAAATACATCTCCTGCGCCACACTGCCAGACTCCCCATCACTGCTGATATGCGCCAGAACTTTGCTAATTGTTTTGATTTTCTGCTGGAGAGCCCTGCCAGCCTTAACCCACTGAAAACACGGTTGTGGACATGCCCCAAGCTGCCAAAAATAAACACTATTAGCTTGCATTGGTAGCCTAGGTCCCTTAGTATTTCCAGAATGGGCTGGTATTTAACCATTTTATCATTGAAAGCAATTTCCATGTACAGATCAAACACACAGCCTATCTCAAGTAAGAGCACTTCCCTTCTGTCTCTGTTTAAAAACACAACATCAGGGGTATTTGGGATGTTACACAACACATCAATAGAGCTGTTAAACCATTACGGCATGATTGCTGGAAATCAGATCAACAAGTCGGTCATGGCGTGCAATATACAGTCCTTTGTACATAGTACAGCCATTCACAATATGGGCAACTGATTAAAGTTGATGGCCAGAGTGCATAGTGCATGGCCAGAGTTGCACAAATCATTTAGGTCCGCCCAGTCCGACCGAACTCCAAAGCCTGCAGCTTGTGTGTCCACTTTCCCGCTGCTTTTCCTCCCAAAGTCTAGGAAGCTGTCCTGGCCTGCTTTGGCCATAGGGACCTTCCTCTTCCTGAGGTCCAGCAGGAGGGAAGCTCTGGCAAGCTCTCTGAGAGTGGCATCATCATTGTTGAGCATGCTGATGAGGTGTGTCAGCCTGGTAGCAGTGTATACCCATTCCACGTTTGGGACACCCAGCCCCCCCTCTTCATGTGAAGATGAGATCCCGGGTAGAGTGTGAGTTCAGCCCTAGCCATTTTCTGACAGCCTGGACTGTTTTATTGTTCATGTCCCGTAAGACATTTTGCATTTCTCACACACACACACACACACACACACACACACACACACACACACACACACACACACACACACACACACACACACACACACACACACACACACACACACACACACACACTCACTCTTCAGGGGACATTCTTGGTGGTTGGCTGGGGGTTTATGTTTATTTGAATAATAATAATTATAATATCTTTATTTTATAGTGCGCTTTTCAGGTACCCAAAGTCACAAATTACAAAGTCATAGAGGGGGGGGGGGGGGGGGGGGTATTACAAACAGGGGGACAGTACAAGCAGGACATATTTACATTTACAGGCAAAGAAGGGGGGGGGGGTATTACAGACAGTTTATTTATGTTTATTTATTTAAGTACTTCAATGATTAAAAATATTTGACATTAAACTCTGTTCATTCTTTGCTGCCTACTTAACTACATTTCATTTTTATCTTTTTTATTTAGTTATGTTTTGGGCTGTCAAATTAACGTTCATTTCGATTAATTATTCACAGAAAAAATAACACAGATTAATCGCGCTTCTATAGTGCACTTTGACCCGGTGCGTCATTTGCGTTGAAACAAAATTATGAAGGTATTATTGTAGCAAAAGTCTTTAGCACCTGTAACTGCAGAATTTGAATGCGTACACTAAAGTCACAGTAAATTTGAAGTCGTATGTATTTATTTTGCATGTGTACTCTAAAGTCACAAATGTGTAACAGTACATTTGTAGTCGTAAAAAATATATAAATATTTTTTATACCATTGTAAACACAAAATAGGGTCTACGAGTACGCTAATCTGTGTTACAGGTGCACAAATCCTTTTGCTACAATTATTGCAGCGCAGTTGGTGCAAAACACATTCGCACACCCGTGTTTCATAATCTGAGAACATGCCCAAAAGGTGTGCATTCGTAAACCCAAATTTGAACAAATGCATCAGAAATTGCACATCTGTGAACGCTATGTTAATTCAGCATTTTAATGAGCGAGCACAAAACCATTTTACAACTGCTCGAATCTGCTCCTGCAAGTCTCAGCTGTGGGTTTTTTTGCAGGTTGTTTTGCAACACCCCTAGGTGGTAAATGTGTAGCAAAAGTATTCGTATCCGTAGATGACAGAGCGTCCGTGAGCGGGACAAAATAGTCCCGCCCATAATTTCCTAATCCAATGAAAATCACCGGCCGGGATGCATTTCTCAAATTACAGTGACGGCTGGTGGTGATTTTGGGTGGGTGGGCTAAAGAATGCATTACATTTATCAATACTTCACAGGGCTCCAGACGCCATGAGGTCACCTTTATATCTCTGTTCATAACTTTCATATAATGTGAATGATTTTTAAACAAGATTAAGGTGTAGAGAAAGGCATTTCTTTATTTGAAGCACAATTATAAATAAAAAGAAAAATAAGGTGTTTAAAGTGCTTCACTGAGCTGAAATTGAACATTTCGAACTAAACCATTAAGCAAAATAAAACTTTTTTTGTGCTTAAAGTATTACACAATTAAAATGTTGACTGGTCTCCCTTTGCGCAAAATGCGGCTGTAGACGATCACGCACTCTTTGGTAGAGACGTCTGTGTCGCCGTCAATCATGAAGGACATGTATACCTATGTGGCATTTCCGACGTCCGCAGCTGTCTTTTGCTTTAAGGTGTCGCCCATTAGGCCTACTGCAATGAATTGTGCACATGCCATCTCATTGCTATAGGCCTACGTCGGGTTGATGTTTAATCCATTTCTCTTCATGAGAATAATTTCGGATTTAAATTGAGAATGGCAACTCCTCTTTGGCAATGTTGTATGCAACATTAAATGAGATCATTTCCGATTCCTTAGAGAACCTTATTGTTACTGCCTGTCGCTAAAATGCAGCTTGGAGAGGGGCCACAATCTCTACACACTTGTCACGTCATGTTGGGTTATTTAGACAGCTTTTTAAATGTTTAGATACGAAACGTAGTTGACCCGCTTACAAATGCACTATTACCGGCCATATTCTGACCGCACTCCTGACAGTAAATCTGTACATCGTTTGGTTGATGTGTCCCCAATCTTTTCACTTCCAATTTTTCCTCCAAAGACATTAAAGAAAACCGATTAGAAAGTAAATAATCCACTTCATTCATTTTCATGCTAACGCCCGCCATACTGCACTTGCGCTACTGTGCTGTGATTAGTCGAAGGACACTGTACTGTAGCTACTGTGCTAGGTCAGCCTTTGGGCTAAACTAATTTAGCCCAAATGGGAAGCATATGAAGGGGGCGTGTCAGGGCACCTGTCAATCAAACGTCAATGGAAGTTTACGCTACTGCGCTTGGGCTGAATACATTTAGCCCATTCACAGGAAAAAAACGAAGATATATATATCCTGGGTTTTTCTGTCACTTTTTGGTGCTGTTGGTCCTTTAGGTTCTACCAAAATTTAAAACAATATGTTCTAAGTTTTTAATAATATTTTTTTTATTTTCACTGTAAGAGGGCTTAGCCCTGTTAGCCCATTTATACCAGCCGTCCCTGACTGGGACCCATCGCGTGCCAGCCATGGAGCTATAAAGATCGCAGCATTCTTAGCGCGGGTACCGTTCAGAGGGCGTCCTACTGAACGGAGGTGGGTATCCTACATTATGTAAAATGAAATGACATAGTTCAAGGGAATTCTCCCCAAAGTATTGCATTAACATTTCTGAATTTATGTTATGGCGACCATTAAAATACATTCAAGGACATTTGCGGCATGTTAATGAAATACTTTGGGGGGAATTCACTTGAACTAAGTCATTTCATTTAACATAATGTAGGATACCCATCTCCGTTCAGTAGGACGCCCTCTTCACTTCTCCAGAAATAAACGTATCCCGTGCTGACTCGTATGCTGCGATCTTTATAGCTCCATGGCTGGCACGGGGTGGGTCCCAGTGTAATTTGAGAAATGCATCCCTGCCGGCGATTTTCATTGGATTAGGAAATTATGGGCGGGACTATTTTGTCCCGCTCACGGACGCTCTGTCATCTACGGATACGAATACTTTTGCTACACATTTACCACCTAGGGGTGTTGCAAAACAACCTGCAAAAAAACCCACAGCTGAGACTTGCAGGAGCAGATTCGAGCAGTTGTAAAATGGTTTTGTGCTCGCTCATTAAAATGCTGAATTAACATAGCGTTCACAGATGTGCAACTTCTGATGCATTTGTTCAAATTTGGGTTTACGAATGCACACCTTTTGGGCATGTTCTCAGATTATGAAACACGGGTGTGCGAATGTGTTTTGCACCAACTGCGCTGCAATAATTGTAGCAAAAGGATTTGTGCACCTGTAACACAGATTAGCGTACTCGTAGACCCTATTTTGTGTTTACAATGGTATAAAAAATATTTATATATTTTTTACGACTACAAATGTACTGTTACACATTTGTGACTTTAGAGTACACATGCAAAATAAATATATACGACTTCAAATTTACTGTGACTTTAGTGTACGCATTCAAATTCTGCAGTTACAGGTGCTAAAGACTTTTGCTACAATAATACCTTCATACAAAATAAAGGCAGACGAGAAGACGCTGCTCGGCCCCGTGAACGAAAAGTTCAAGTTTAAACTCCCGGACGGAACTGTATATAGGAACACCGTTATCTGCAATCTCTCTAGTAAGGAATTTTCCTATCACCAGAGTTCATCAACCCTTAAATATCACCTCAACGCAAAACATTTGGTGGCAAGCTCGCAGGTACGAGCTGCCACATCCCCTGAAGCTGGCGCTAGCAGCCAGCCTCGTCAAGCCACACTCAACTGAGATGCATTGAATCTAGAGTGAGATGGAAATGTTATTAATTTGATCTTAAAATGCACCGTATTTTAATGAATGAGATGTTTTAAATAAAAGAGGCATTGAACTTTAAAGTATATTATGTCTATTATTCATCGAATCACTCATCTGCCATAATCTACTTGAATTAAATACATTTTAAATACTTTCTCGGAAAAATGTAATTTTTTTAATCGCTTGACAGCATGTGATTACTTAACTAGTTACTGCATTTTAAAAGTAACTTCACTACTTATTACTTTAGTTTCCCGTTTCTTAATTTTCTGTAGATACATGGACAAACATCATAGCCCTATCATCACTTAGTGTTTATTGTATAAATCTATACAAAATAGCATATAAAACCATATGAAAGAACATTATCCCTGTCAGCACAAAGAAATGCCTCACTGTAAAGTCCACAAACAGGATAAAGTAGGCTATGGTGAGGTCAATCAGTAGCATTTGGGAAATATGAAAACAAAAATTAAGTGGTCAATGAAAAATATAAAAAGGTCACTTTATCCTATATAATTAAAACAGAAATGCACTTAAGCGGCTGTTAGTTTATTTGGTCCAAAGGCTGAATGAACCTGATCTATTTTGCAAGCTATGACATCGTAAGTGTGTCTTCCTCTCACCCTCTTACAAACAGGAGCAGCCTTCTCAAGTTTTAAAGTAATGCTATCTATCCAGTGCACCGTCATTCCAAAGTTACTTTTGTTGTTGGGGGACCAAATGTCCGCGGTAGTGGACACATGATCCAGGGAGGATTCTAAAATTATTTTGAGCTTCGATTCCACGTCGGTATAACACTTGTTCAGGTTATGGGAAAAATGTTTTTCAGTCGGATGTTGGCTTGCGAGTGGCGGGTATTTTATCTAGTATTTTTCTAAATCTGGGCGATTCAATAGTCAACAGGGGAAGCATGTCTTCTACAATGAACCCTGCAACCAGCCAGTCATTATGTGTCACCTGCTTCTGCCCTCCAACACTTGAACGCTCCTTTGCACAAGCAGCTACGTCACTCAAATTGATCGCTATGGCAACGTGCCGAGGCAAGCAGGCGCTGCAGACACACAGGCAGCACGCATGCACGCACCACAACAGAACAGAACTTTACACGCAGGGAAACACGGCTTGGGTAACGTGGTGGCAGGAAAGCGCGTTACTATAGTCTATTAAAGTAGTGTAGTTACCGATATTTCAGTGTAATGCGTTAGTTTACTGCGTTACGTTACTGTTACGCGTTACCCCCAACACTGTGTATTGACATGTATTCTAGAGGATATATTAAATAGCCAAAAATAAGCATAGTCACGCATTTTTGTTTCCACTGTAACGGGTTGGTTGGTCAGTGTTGAGTTAGCCCTGCATATTAAACATTAACGTCCCCAACAAAACGTCTGACATGAACACCGGAAGCTAAGTTAGAAAGATATCGGACGTGTTTAGTGCAGCACTCTCTCAAACAATGGAGCAGGTCATAGACTGCATGGCCAGTGGATCGCCGGTGTGGATCTAACACATATAAACTGTACTGATTCTAGTAGTTTAGTTTTTGATTCTGGTGAGGTGGACTCGCTGCTTTGTGCTGCAGTGCTCCGTCACGCACGGCGTTCCAAAATGCACACACCCTGTCCCGTCTGTCCTTTATCATGTTTCTCTACATGGACCAACCTGCAAACTCATTGAAGTGGTTGCCGATGTCAAAGGCCTGGTAGTTGTAGCTGGAGTACTCGTAGTCTATGAAGCGCACGTGACCTGAAGAGAGACATGGGACACATGAGATAGCACAGCACCTGTTATATGTAGTCCTTGTTTTCCAGAGTCCAGATGGTACACTCAGGTTAAGAGCCATAAAGATAAATTGAGGTGAACTAAAGGGGTGGCAGAGGGATTATCATTTTGAGCCAGCCAGTGTTAGAGTGTGTGTGTGTTCGTTTGTGTGTGTGTGTGTGTGTGTTAGAGTTTCTGTGTGTTAGAGTGTGTTTCTAACATGTGACTCCTGCCATCACTGGTCAATATTATTAACATGGTGGCTGGGTTCATCAATTAGCCTGTCTGAGAGCCTGCTAATGGTGAGTCGTTTCCATGGCGACTACCTGAAAAAGTAGCAGTGAAAGGCCACATAATGAATTGCCCTGATTGCACAATGACTGACCGGTTAGAACCTTGTCTGTATGTATGTATATGTGTATATATATATACACATATATATATATACATGTTTATTAGGATGTGAATAACTCACATTTTTAATGGTCAAATAATCAGTGGGTGGTATGAACGAATAATTGATTATTCGATGTGTGCCGACATTCACAAAGGCAGCCATGGATCATCGGCAAGAAATCACTTAATATCTTAAACGTAAAATAACAACTACCTGCTAAGTATTTCAAGTCAAATTGTCTGTTGTGAAAAATAGATTAAACTATAATCAGAAAAGGCGATTGTATGCTGTACAGACCCTATAGTATCTGTGGTATAAAGGCTGGAACGAATTTCAAATTATAAATATGTACACTTTATGTTGAAAGTATAGACCGTTGCAAATCCCATTGAAACGAATGGCACGGTGATTCAGTCTTCAAAACGAGAGCTGGTAAATTGTGAAAAATGAATTAAACTGTAATCAGACAACGCTGTTATATGCTATAGACCCTAGAGTATCTGTTGTATAAAGGCTGGGACGAATTTCGAATTATAAATATGTACAATGCATAACGTTAGTTCTCTGGCTCACAGCTGAGCGGACTCATAGCTGAGAATACCATGGCAGAGGTCCGTCCTATTTACTGGAGGAGTGAACAACGTTTCCGTTGCATGTGAACCTTACAGGAAGGTAATGATTGTTCCTGGTATTAGTCAATCCCTCAGGCATTACCAGGGAAACATAGTTATGGCTTCTGAAAAACTTTATATTTGAAAAAAATGTAACGGTCCAAATGTAAAAAAAACAACATTTGGACCGATTTTGACCCTCGGGAACAACTAGTCGAATAATCGAATATTCTGACCCATGCCTAATGTGTAGGTGTATGTGTTTGCGTACATTGCAATTATATCTATATCTCTGCCTGGCCCTGTACCAGATTTCTGATTGGGGATAATGGAGAAGGCTGACTCAAATCTTTTTGATATATCTTGGACTGGCGTTACGGCGTCCAAGCACACATCAAGAGCGGCATGTGGCTCAGGAGGTAGAGCGGGTTAGAGGAGGTTGCTAGTTCGATCTCCGGCTCCTCCTAGCTGAGTCTCGAGGTGTCCCTGAGCAAGACTGCTGACTGCTCCTGACGAGCTGGCTGTCGCCCTGCGTGGCTGACTCCACAGTCGGTCTGTGGATGTGTCCATGGATGGGTGAATGTGAGGCAGTACTGTAAAGTGCTTTAAGTGACCACTGTTGAGTAGGTCATTAGACCTGCTCACTAGTCCGCCAGCGGCAGACGAAACATCTGCCTCTGCTGGCCACTTCATGAGGGGACGTCGGTGGACATTCTGCCGTGTATCTCATTAGGGGACGTCGGTGCATGTTCTGCTGTGTGTTGTGTTTCTCATTCCCCCCATACCCTCTTTGTTGTTGTGTATGATGTTTTTGCAGAGCAGGTCGTTGTGGCAGAGCACCACAGGCGAGCCCAGAGCAGAAAGGTGTTCCTTCATCCACAGCATCTCCTGCTCCAGCAACGCCTTGCTGGGCACCTCCCTCTGGATCCTAGGAGGGGGGGGGGGACGAAGACGGACGGAGACAGAGAGCGTAAAACAGCAGGAAAGGGCTAGGTGAAGTCTTCGAAGCAAATCAACTGGAGCTGTCAAGCGATTCAAATATTTAATCGTGATTAATCGCATTAATGTCATAGTTAACTCACGATTAATCGCGATTAATCGAAAATTATTTTTCTATGCTAAATATCCCTTGATTTTTTTGTCCCATAATTCTTCTCATTTTAATTCTCTTATCAACATGGTGAAGTGCATCGGCTTGCCTTGTGCAAATGATTTTTTATTGATAACAACATTGGCATATACTGATCAAAACAGGACGATACCAAAAAATAGCCTATAGTGCAATTAAACGACTGCTTTGAACAAATGTCATTTGAACATAGCAGTCAGGCTACTGCTTCTTTGTTTTGAGCCAAAGAAAAAAAAAAAAAAATTGCGTTAATCGCACGATAATTTTTTTAACGCCGTTAAATTTGGTTTGCGTTAACGCCGTTAATAACGCGTTTAACTGACAGCTCTAAAATCAACCCAAAAAAATATCCCTCCCTCTCTGCTCCCTCCCTCTATGTTCCTCTTCCATTGAGAAGTTGGCATTTGCAGTGTTGCTTGGATAGACGGGTGAAATAATTACAAAATGTCAATAAAAATGTGATATTGTTGTGACATTGCAAGCAAACAAACAAACACACACACAAACTCACACGATTGTTGTGTGGCTGTTGCTTGTTACCATGGTCACCCCAGCTTCCTGTTAGTTTGCATTACTGGCTTGTTTTCGTAGCTCAAAGCAACCTCTAGTACAAAGTGGAAACAATGGAAGCGGGACATGCACGCACAGGCACGTCGGGCTCCTCAGAGGACGCCGTCAGCCGTGACGGGCTGGGTTTTAGATGCATGACCCCTGCTGGGTCTCTGTGGCTCCTCCCCCTGCTGGGTCTCTGTGGCTCCTCCCCTTCCTCCCCCTGCTGGGTCTATGTGGCTCCTCCCCCTGCTGGGTCTCTGTGGCTCCTCCCATTCCACCCACTGCTGGTTCTCTGAGGCACTTCCCCTTCCTCCCCCTGCTGGGTCTCTGTTGCTCTCCCCTTCCACACTGCTGGGTCTTTGTGGCTCCTCACCTACCACACTGCTGGGTTTCTGTGGCTCCTACAAGTTCTGGGATGAGTCCGTTAAAGGATCTCTGTTTGTGGTCCGAGGGCAGGTGGGACTGTCTCAGCAAATCAGAGGAAATACATGCAGGTTGCATAGAGACCCCTTTTTTCCCTTCTGCTAACAGTAATGGGATTACAGAGCTAATCCACCCTAAGCCAGATGGGAGGAGATGGTAGGTAGGGTTAGAACTGCTAGCACAGACCACCTGCAGCGCCCTATCCCAGACATCTCCCTTTTTCGACAATTTGTGTTAAATATTTGAACTTCGGCGCAAAATCCACGTGGCGCTGGTGCATGAAAGCAACGTTTAGATTCTCTCAGCATCACTCAATGTGAGTGACAGTGTTTGGATCTCCGGTGTCTCTGAAGTCGCCAGGACTTCCACAGCAAGTACGGAGTCGCAATGACGGTTATCCCGTCCATGGCTTGTGGAAAGAATAGTACTTAGCATTGTGTAGCATCTTATCCTAGCCATCATTGATGTATACGGGGAATGGTTTTACCTAGATTGTTAGTGTTTGGCACTTGTTTCTATGAATATCTTTACTGTACCGACAGCGATATATTGTTGTTTCTCTTTCACCCTTGCAGTTCTCACGGTTACAAATACAATAGGTTTAAGTAAAAAGAGAGAGAGAGAGAAAAAAAATAAAGAAAGGGAAAAGCAAGAGGAGAAAGAAAGACAGAGTTAGAGAAGCTTGGTGCAGTACATCAACCTCCGCTGGGAGTCCCACACCCATTCTCCAGTGACTCTGCCATCAGTCCACCACCTATGGCTGCCAAGCTCGCAGCTTCAGTCAGGGTCACTCGGTTAACACTCAAAAGACCATCCATGGATCTTAGCAGAACAGTTCAGGTTGTGTTGATAAGGAGAGTGTCTTGGGACCATCTGGCTCAGGGGAAAATGACGGGAATCTTCTTGTTTGAGCCGGGCGCACATCGTAAAACCAGTCCCTGTGTTGCTTAGAGAAGGGAACAAGGCGATCTGATCAGCGTAGCAACGCAAACATCTGTCAGCGAGACACGCTCCTCTGGCCCTCCAATCCAGTTATTATGCATCAGTTATGTAAGCCACTCTGGATTTGCCTAGCTCCCTGCTAGGTTACTGCCGTCACGTGCAGCCGTCCGGATCTCAACCGTGGCGTGCACTGATCAAATCGGCACGGTAGGAAGGGGACCTTTGATAAGGGCTCAGCTTTACATTGTGTAATCCCTTTAACCTCGAATGCTTTGTGTTGGGGACATTCGTTTGTGCTGGTTCTTTTTTCGCAGTTAAATCTTTCAAAACAGTTAGGTACACTTCAAGCCTTAGAGCTCATTTCAGATTTATTGCTCAAATTTTGGGGTTTGGCTGTTCACATTTTTTTTTTTATATGGCTGGTATCAGATTCACGTGTTAACTGGTCACAGTTCGAACTGACCTGGACACGCAAAAGAACAAAAGCAAAGACTTCACACACAGCCTGCTATGGCACACTGGTACACTACCGTAAGTACACATGGAGGCCACTAGTGTCAGGATTTATGTTTTATATTAATATTGATGTGCAATGGAAGACAGAATCCGTTAGCGAGGAGATAACCATTGCTTTTGGTAGATCAATGGCTGCAACTTATGTGCGGAAGTGTGGGTCGGTGACCGGAGTGGTGGCACTGTGACGTGATTGGCTAACTGAAGCCAATTTTATCCAAAATGTCCGGATTTCAAGGGCTGCTTCTAACTACACTGCCACTATGACCTGCTATATTAACTGTCCCTCCACTGACCAACTCCATCACACCCACATTCATGTTTGTATTCACCAGTGACTTCCATCAGCACAGAATTGTGACAAATGTCAATCTAGAGTGACGAAAAAGTCGCATGATTTCAATATGAATGCTCAGATTGAGGCTTGGAACCAAAGAAATCTCCCAAGATCATGTTTTATTTACTCTGCAGATAGATCTGGTCTCGCTCCTGTTCAATTTTTCTGCCCGGTACAAAACAGAACGACTAGTCACAACATCTGAAACATCTGAACAAAGATGGCTGCCTCTGATGTAGAACGTTTTGCGGATTGCGGTATCAGGACACAAAATTTTCACTACAAGAAGAACCGATTTAAAGCTTTTATTGAGGGGAAAGATGCAATTTTTCCGTGGCTCAGTGCTGCGTGCCCCGTTTCGATGCCATGATTGGTTGAGGGCCTGTCCAAATGCGTCCATAGGCATTTTGATCTGCGCTTGTCAGTAAAGCCCTTTGGGAATGGAAAATTAACGGAGAGATTCCAGACTTATATAGTTTGAATAAGGTCGCATCGGAAAAAAAAATCCAACCTGTATCTTATTCAGGACCACATATGAAAATGGTCTATATCAGAATGGAAAAGATGCGATGCTGGGTGGGGGTACATAGAGGAACGCTATCTGTTTATCTAATTTGATTATCATCATTATACATTTTGCATTTGTTCTTATTGCCGAATGGACTGTATTCTCATAGATCAAGCGGCAACTGCTGCTGTCTTATTGTTTAGATATTGTGTGTGAAAGACAAAACCAGTTTATTTTTCCTAAGAAAACGTGTCTGATTGAAGAAGTCAAAGTCAACGATTCAAAAGTCAGGAACAACATCATTGCACACCGCATCTCGCTTGGAGAACAGTTCCACCAATATTTTGCAGTGACGGCTGAAGCGAACCACTGGATGAGAAACCCGTTCAGCATCCAAACCTCTGAAATGCCAGGGGACTTCAGTGTTGGTGAGCAGGAGAGTCCAACAGGATTGTCATGCGACGAAACATTGAAGTCTGCTTTCAGAAGGCTGTCATTGTTGGACCTATGGAAACAGCAGAAAAGCGAATACCCTGCACTTGCGGACAAAGCTGAATGCTTTCTCCTGCCTTTTGCGACCACAAATCAGTGCGAGAAAGGCTTCTCTTCACTTGCCATCATAAAAACAAAATACAGAGGCAGGATTGATGCTGAGCACATCTGAGACTGAAGCTGACTTTGATTGATCCAGACATTGCACGACTGTGTTCGCAGAGGCTGGCGCCCCCTTCTCATTAGGCGTGGATGTTCATTTATCAACGTGCTTGCCAATTTTTTTTTATTATTTGTATTTCGCCTGCAACAGGTTTTTATTCTTAATGTTCTCACTTGCTGTGTGTGTTGGTGTGTGTGTGTGTGTGTGTGTGTGTGTGTGTGTGTGTGTGTGTGTGTGTGTGTGTGTGTGTGTGTGTGTGTGTGTGTGTGTGTGTGTGTGTGTGTGTGTGTGTGTGTGTGTGTTTTAGTGCTACCACTTTGTACAGCTGACAACAGTTAACAATAAATAATATTATCTTGAGGAATAAATGTGCCTCCTGTGTGAACTGTGCGTAGTTGACTCGGGACGCAGGCCTACGCTACTGTATTTTGTTATATTTTAAAACATCGGTCATAATGGTTGTACTTGGGTATACAAATATTTTCTGAGGTGGTACGCGGTAAAAAAAGTTTGAGAACTACTGACCTATTATCTAGGCCGAAAAAATAATTAGCCAAACAATATTGATTATCTCAGTCAAATTTAAATAAAATATTGAATTATATAACACATGCTGACAATGCAAATTCCATCAGCGGTAGCATTAAATGAGGGGAGGGTTTTACATTAGTCTGCAGCAGTGTGCGTTCATCAAAGCGTGATATATCCCTAACGGGGTCAGCTGTGCTAGCCTCACACAGGCTTCCTGGCAGCCAGGGCTGTTGGTAAACAATGTAGGACTCACCTGAGGTTTGAGGCCTGGTCAGTGAACTCGGTGGCCACCAGGGAGAAGTATTTACGCATCTTGATCCAGAGGTTGGGCTTGGGGATGCAGCCATTGTGGGCGTGGATGGCGTGGATGCGGGCCATCTCCCTGGAGATCATCCTGAGGAGACACACCAAGGGTTCTTATGGCTGGCAGAAGAGTGCCATTACATTTCAGGGTACATTTTCCACCAATGGGAGCCTCTCAGGTGGTTCACTGGACAGCAGGTTTCATTTGTTGGGCTTTTGTTTTGTTTAAATTCCAGTGTTTAACCACAGAAGAAAAGTCACATTGCTTGTAATGTACAAATGATGAATCCAACGTTATTTGGTATAGTGGGGGACGATATGTCATGCAAAATAAAAGGTCAAGCAGGATCACGATCCACAATCCTGTCATGATTATTTTGACGTTGGTTTTGATGTTTGTTTATTTTGTAAGTTTCCGAAAAGTATAACCAAACTGATTTCCTTATTTTAAGCAACAGAGCATTTAGATCAAAGTACCTTTTCGAAAAGATTTCAAGTGTGCAAAGTATAAATATTCAACAATGATTTTTACATGGTTTAGCCCTGGATTCAATACATTAAGGGCTTCCTCGAGTTCAAAGAAGGATAGGTTATCCCCATGGTTACGACCAACGGCAACTTTTTTTTAGTTCCGTCGTTGTGTATGAGCGTTTTAATGAGCGATGTTGTATATAAAATGCTTCACGAACCATGGCATTATACTATACGTGTACGGTAAGCTAACCATCCCTCGGACATCAAAACCCACCGCTGCTCAGAATTTTGCTTCCCACATCGTGGCGTTATACTAAAGAATGTGCAACCATATCTGGTACACCACAGTCCACCCACCTCGCCGTGGATGTCTCTCCGTTCGGAGGCCTTAGAGCATTTTGATGTCACCAACAGAACGCCACCTGCGTCCCAGGCAGAGTTGGATGTTCACTGATAAGCGAAAACGTAGGATTTTAATCCTGATTTATCTAAATGATGGTCTCAATACAAATATTTGTGTCAGGGTATCTCGTCCGAAATCAACTGCAATTTTGACCAATCTTTTGGTCTAAGTTGTTGATCCTGTGTTTGTGTTTGTTAAAAGTGTGTTTTGGGCTGAGAGTTCAATGACGATGGGGAGTGTGTTATCCCCAAGGTTATGATCATTTTACTACTGGTCTATAGGCACTTGTGGATCTCATCGAGTTTTGTCCAATACTGCAGCTGATCCCTAAAATAAAAAGGTCTCTCAAAAGAGCGTGAATATATTTGTCTAACATGAGACACGAGTGAAGGAGAGGTATTTGTTGATCCTGAATTCTCCAAGTTGATCTCCTTTTACAAAGACCAAGTATTAATATATTTGTTGATCCTGGTACAAGCAATGCGAGTGGTCTTCTGAGGGAACAACAACTCCCTTCCTTCTGATGTGCAGATCACCATCTACAGGTGTTCAATCTGTGCACAATTTAAAGACCTCTCTATACAAGAGATAAACAAATGCTTAAAAAGTAGTTCACATGTCAAACGATGTTCTGAAAGTGAGTGTGGATCTATTTGTCAATCGGGGTACACTCAATGTTAATTGTCTTCTGTGTGTTTAAAAATAATAAAGTCCAAGACAATCGTCCATACAGATCTACTCTTTTCTCTTTAAACCCCACTGTCATATGCCAGGACCGGCAAATATAAAAGTGTGTAAACTTTATACGTCTGAACAGTGTTTACAATGCATATTTCGGGTCCCATCTCTTTGAAAAGCAACTGAGCACGCACAATACATATGGGCAATAAACCTAGTCTGACGTCACATTGTGACACGACTACTTGATCTAATCACAGAGCTGTAAAGTACAAAGTACCAAATCAAGATTGAATGAGTCAGCAATCTTACATTAGCCCTTTGCGGCCATCTGTCATCATCAACATATTAACCTTTATCTATTGCCGTTTGCCAGTCTTGCATGACCGTGATCAGTTTAGAGCTGTCCATTATTGACAACTGGACAGCACCTAAGTTGAGCCTGCCAATTCACCTGCCTGTCAATCTGCTGTGTCAATCAGGGATAAAAAAAAAAACTCCAATATTTGAATCTCCAAAAAAAAACATATACAAATACCTAGATACAAATATCAATGCAAATCAGCTGACTGGAGAAACCCAGCCTGTGTCATCAAATTACTCTGCAAACGTAGACCTGTGACGCCCATTGAGGCCATAGCTGTCATAAAGAGCCATAAGAATGCTAGTGACACGTTTAGTGGACAGCGACAACCTGGAGGTGAGGTGTCAGTTGATCACAGATCCACAGTGCCTATGACAAAATCTTTTTATATACATAACGTGACCTATGAACTTGGGACAATAGGATGTCAAACAAGAACCCATTAAAAAAACCTGCTACATTCTATAGATAAGAAATGCTGGCTGGCCATCCCGTTTACCTCTCTCTATGAACAAGAACGTCTTCCTGCACGGGGCATGTCACATCTTACTAATTACACTCCCAAAACCACTCCTACAGCCGAGATATGCAGACGCCCCACCATATATTGGGTCTCGCCATTGGCCAGGCCTCCCATTCCCTTTGTGTTGGACGAGATGCCGCTGGGGCATGCAGCAGGGTTAAAGGGGTAGAACAAAGCTGTCCTTCAGTTAACTTTATGCAAATAAAGACATTGCAACTGGAAGGCTGCCTAATGTCGGATTCCCGTATTGTAAATGTTGCAAGGCCCTCACAACCTCCGACCTCAAGAATCAAGATGGGTTCTCCGTTCATCCACAGTAAATAAAAGCTGTAGAAATATAGTTTCTTAGCACGATTGTCTTATTTGTGTCTCATTGCATCAGTCTTGCACACATTACTTTTCAACTTCTATCTGTGGACATGTTGCCATGCAGTTTGTATGCGCAAAAAACAGGTTATGCGTAGTTCTCAACTGGTATTGGTGACTTGATGGCGTTATGTTATGGTTGCCTGTCAGTGATGCAACTCGCAAGTCAATGGCCTGCCACTGTCAACTGCCAGTGGCCGATGTAGAAGAGGGAGGGGCTCTCTCCAGCCAGAGGCAGGGCAATTAGTTCAATGTTATTAAGTATTTTTTTATTCTGGAATTCTCCTGCCTACTAATGAGGAGGGACTCAATGTTACGTCCTGCGATTGGAAGATGATTTGCTTAAAACATTCAAAAACCAACTACGGTTATCAAAAAAAGGTTTTCACGTCAGAAAAAACACATTTCACGTAACGTCATGGGCAACTTTGTATTGCGTTGCAGAGATATTTCCTTAGGTTTGCAGCTAGCACAGCCATCTGTACCTTATCAAAACACCAGTGTGTTCCTCAAGAGGTCAAGGTCACCAAGTGTCCAGTCTGTCCTCAGGTGACACATGAGAGGATGAAGTAGAACTGCTGCCAAGAGGGCGATTTCTAACTTCTTGTTAATTACGGCAACAGAAAATAAAAATAGAAATAGAAGCAAAACAAGATTAAACACTGATGTTGTTCTCCAACGCTAAAGCTCTTCTTGACTGGTAAGTAAACAGCTGTTAATGCTAACATGGTTAGGTAGCAATACCTTATTAAAGGTACTTCATTGTATAACGTTAATGACAGTGTTAAGGCGTTTGCTGTTCGTTGGTAATATGCTGCCCCCTGTTTGGAGTGTGGAGAACTTATTTGGCCAAATCATACACGTTGCATCTTAAACGACAACTGATCAATATCATTATCAGTTGTCGGTATTGATCTTTGAGTTCCCTGGGGCTCTCAAAGTAAGATCAGTCCAACTGTGTCTGACCAGGGCGGCTTGATACGTGGGATGCTTCCACCAGCCCTGACAGGGTATCCCACTCATTAACATCCCCAGTGATACTGTGGTGTGCGTTGTCGCCCCCCAACCTGAGCAGCGCTGGGTCGCGTACGTCCTGGGTGCCCAGAGCGTCCCCTGGCATGAACTCGTAGCAGATGCCGTTCTGAAAAGAGCAGTAGAGACGAGGAGCGCAACCGTTTGCGTGCAGCACCTAAAGAACAAACACTTTTATCAACACGCTTTTATCCAAAACGACTTACAATAAGTACATTTTTCAGAAGAGAAGTTATATCGCTGTCGGTACAGCAAGGATGTTCATTGAACAAAGTGCCAAGCAATAACAATCGCGAGGTTAATCTATTCCTCGTATACAACAGAGATAGCTAGGATAAGATGCTACACAACTAAGTACTATTTTTTTTTTTTTTTTTCAAACGCACACCCTTTGGATTTAGTTCTTCAGCACTGTAGTTTTAAATGTAAAAACATTCCCGGCTTAAGAAATATTTAAATAATAATGATTTCAGCCCTAATTAAAACAATATCTTTTTTTTTTTACATTGTTGACCGTGTCCATAATTTTTTTACCTGGAAGCTTTTAAGTTCATTGTCTCGGTCTACGAACAGCTCCGTCTTGTTGCCATAGACACGGACCAAGACCACGTCGTCTGGGCTGTCCTCCACATAGCAGCCGACGAGCTTGTTGGTGGTGCCATCGGTGAAGAGCTAGGAATAAAAAAACAATAACCAATTTAAAGACTAAACAATGAGTAACTGCGGCAGATTTCAGTGACCACAAGGTTAAAACAATGTGTTGTGTCTGTAGTGCAGATAGTGAAGCATTGCAACGGCTGTGATTGGAAAGAATGACCTTGTGGCATTCTGTTACCAAACAAGAGAGAAGGTGTTGACACTAAAGACCCCTCACTGTGGAGTCTGGTGGATGCTATTTCAAGTTGTCCAAGGGCAAGCTTTTTTTTTATTGTAATTCTCTGAAAGATAGCAATTCTGATGGCTATGGGACATGTGTAAGCAAAAGATAACTGGATTGCAGATAGAGAGCAACCGGTTCTTTAGAACATATGTACTCTTTGCCCCAATGCCGTGTCAGTATATATTGTCCACTGCAGGAAGCTGACATTGAGACAACTTTGTGATTGTAAGCAATGCCATAGTGGTTCAATGACTCTTGAATCCTTTCCAATCAAAAATCCTACAAGGTCAGAGATATACAAGGGTGGTATCACATTCACAACATTGGATAGTCAGAGGGGGTTGTTTGCCCATTGTCTCCGGAAATGTAAAAAATGTGTCTGCTGAAGCTCGCGATGAAACTTTTCAATAAACATCCTCCCTTCAATGGACACTGCCACCCACAAACAAACAGAGCACAATAACAATACACATGGCTGTCCAGCAGCCACACATCACTGGCATTCCACACGTGGCTCACTGTAAAGACAGAGGCATTCCATTAGGACTGAACTGCCCTCCAACGACTTTCACCATCACATGACTGCTCTAGTCTAGCCATGGGACACAAACAATAAGCGGCCAGGGCCGTCCATCAAATGCGCTGACGGACAGCAATAAGCAAACCTCCCGGACGAGAGGTAGGTAAACACTCTCCAGTAAGCAGCGGCAGCAGCAGTGGTATGGTGCATGTTTGATGCATCGATGAAAGGCTAGCATGGGATTTGTGTGCTGCGAGGGCGCTAACCCCACTTTTAGCGTTGTTGGTTCCGTTTTGAGAAGGGATAGTCTGTTTAGTGTTCATAACTTTGGATGAAATACTTTAATCTTTGTCTTTTAGAGACATCTGAAAAAATTTAATGGTTTGTTAGGTGCTTGGATGCCATATCCATTATACAGGTCATGAGAGTCTCATACGTGTATGTATCATATTTTATTTAGCATGATATTCGAACTGCATTGACATCAAATCCGTCCCAAGCCTGGGAAAGTTGTAGGACGAGCCACAGTGCACGTGCCTCGTTCTGGTGTGCTGGGTCAGGATGTTTTGGAACGGTGTGTCATTCCAGAAAAGAAAACTAAAAGCGTTCCATCCTGTCCAGGTGGCACAGGGGGTCAGGCCGCTGTTTCTCTACTCACACCTTTTTAAGTGCCAACCATAACACGGCCGCTGCTGGTCAAACAACATCCAGTCCAAGTCTGCTCCGTCCTGCTCTCATACTCTCATCTTTCTCTGAGACTCAACAGGCCGTGCAGCTATGCTCGGCAGGGTACAAAATTAATGTCCTTTTCCAAAGTTCAGATTTGCAGATGATTTTTGACTAGTTTGTATTGAAAAAAAAAAAAGGTATCGTTGGCCACTGATTGGAACATTTGACCTATCACTGCAAATCTGAATGTCTGCAGCAATTGATTTTGCTTTATAGTTACATGAACAAATGTAGTAACACAGATGTGTGTTGTTACATATACAAATGTAGTAACACAGATGTGTGTTGTTATTACATGAACAAATGTAGTAAGTAACACAGATGTGTGTTGTTACATATACAAATGTAGTAAGATAGATGTATGTTGTTGTTACATGAACAAATGTAATAACACAGATGTGTGTTGTTGTGACATGAATTTTTTTAGTAACACAGATGAGTGTTGTTATATATACAAATGTAACACAGATCTGAGTTGTTACATGAACAAATGTAATAACACAGATGTGTGTTGTTGTTGTTGTTGTTACATGAACAACTGTAGTAACACAGATGTGAGTTAGCTAGCTTTATATATCATGATGTCACCTCATTAATTATTGATACAACTATAAAACATTGGGGACAGGGGATTATTTGTATGCCCCCCGTCTGGTTCCAAAGCAGATAGGCACGACAAAGCAGGCGGCTCTCATTGAGGAAAGGCTGTGCGATTGTGACAGGCAGGGAAGGACGTAAACATTGTCCCAGTATCACAGAGCAGAGGGGGCGGGATGGGGAGGCTGGGTGGAGTTGGTGGGCCCCCGAGGACCAGCATTAGTCCCTGGGATGTAAACAGACGCCGGCTCCACCTGCCCCCACCCTGTTGGGTTCATACAAAGCCAGTGGACGTTGTTGTCACCACGGTGTGCTATTCAGCAAGGGAGCCATTCCTGTTGCAACAGGTTTGACCCTAGCCACGAAACATGAGCGACTCCATCCACTTAGCGGGAATCAATTATGCATTTGCCCCTTATCCAACTTTCTCAATTCTGGATGTGTGAATTTCACATAGACATCAACAGGCCCAATAAAGTCACCCAAACCAATGACATATTTGCAGACATGAAGTGTGTGTTTGTGGTGGAGGCTGCTGAGATTAACAACATAGTACACACACACACACACACACACACACACACACACACACACACACACACACACACACACACACACACACACACACACACACACACACACACACACACACACACACACAAGTCTACCATATGCATACTCCTATTTCATATATATGGTGAGGAATAATGAATGCATAATGCATTCATCTATATACGATATAGACTGAGGTCATGATACAGGCCTGAAGGTCACTATTTATAAATAACATGCATTGAAATACTATCACTTCATCAATGTATTATAATTTTGTGGTTATGAGAGGAGGTGATCATATTATCTTTAAACATTATAGATAGCTACATCAGATAATATATTTTGCCCCAGAATAGTTTTACAAAACAGAGGGACTTCGCTCACATGAGTAAAGACGTTTTGAGTAAAGAGTGACTGCACGTAGCTGGAGAAGTTGGCCTATATTCAGACAGTAGTGACAATTCTGATTTAAAAAAAACATTAAATCATCATCATGAAATACAAATTATAATATTACATAATGCAATGGATTATACGTATACGACAAACATATACTGACTCGGTTTATGAATACTATTAAAGTTTCAACTGACAGCAATTTAAACAGGGTACAATAACACAGATCGTAAACCATAGTTGCATTTTGTTTTCGTATTTAGTGAGAACGAATTGGATGTAAGATGCTGCTCAAACACCCAGGTAGGCTACACACCCTGCATGTTTACGTCTCTCAATGGAGCTGTGGTCTGGTCCTCGCGTCAGCAACAGCTGACCTCTCACACTAGCCTAGTCACTGTGTGACTGCACTCCATAGGGCATTTGCAGCATTTACATACGGGTTGCAAAAGGACGACGCTGATTGGCTTAATGTAATTGGTTAAAGCTTCATTCCAAGACCCAAGTTTATAAATGTAGAGCTTTCGTGGCGATTCGGATACAACCTGGTGCATAGAGCTTAATTTTAACTCGATATTGTAATCGGTATTAGACTGAAACTAGTTAAGCCAAGTCTACTACCCGTTACCAGGGTACAAATACTGAGCAGACATGTGTTAGGCCTGGAATGATGCCTCTCTGTAGAGGGTCTATTGGTATGGCTCTGTGTAGAGGGTCTATTGCCATAGCTCTGTGTAGAGGGTCTATTGCCATGGCTCTATGTAGAGGGTCTATTGCCATGGCTCTGTGTAGAGGGTCGTCTAGTGCCATGGGTCTATTGCTATGGGCGTGCTCCTCGCTAGCGTCCACGTCCAGTGATGCTTCGGTGCTGTCAGTAGCTCAGGAGGTAGCGCGGGTTGGCTAGTTCGATCCCCGGCTCCTCCTAGCCGAGTGTCGAGGTGTCCCTGAGCAAGACGCCTCACCCCGACTGCTCCTGACGAGCTGGCTGTCGCCCTGCGTGGTTGACTCCGCCGTCGGTGTGTGGTGTGTGAATGAATGGTTGTAAGTCGCTTTGGATAAAAGCGTCAGCAAAATCCCCTGAATATAAATGTCAGTCTTAGCCTAGCGGAGAGCTAGCAGAGGGTGCCTCTGTCAGTCTTAGCCTAGAAGCTAGCGGACGGTACCTTGGTCTGGAGGCGGTCGGGGTCCCACGCCGGCCGCAGCTCCTTGATCAGCCGGATCGCTCCATCTGTCACCTGGTGCTCGTCCACGAAGATGGGGAATCTTCTGATGACGGGCGAACCGAGAGGCACATGGATCTCTGTCTCCATTCCTGTTGTCGTTTATGATTGCTTAAACCTTATAATCGTCCAAAAGACAATGTGAGAAACTTCCAGCATACAAGCCGAGGATCTGGTAATACAAGTATTGTTTTGTAGGAGAGCGTTGTGCGAGATTGTGAGAAGGAGTGTAAAGTTAATCCACTGAAGATGTAGAGGAGAGTACCGGTGGTTTCCTTGGGAGCAGGTCAGTCATCGGCTTCCTCTAGTTTGGCCCCGCCCCTCGTGGAATCATCCGATTGCAGCGTAGCGACGTGCGCAAGAAATGACACTCGGACACGCCCACAAGTTCCGAAATGGTACGAATATACCCGATCGTGCCCGAAGCAGCCCGAAAGGTGCCTGTGAATGGCGAGTCTATTCTCAACGCCTCTTTTCTTTTTTACCCTCTTTTTTAGGGAGTCTGACTCTCGATGGTCTGTCCGCAGCCCATACTCGTGACTAGGTCAGTATGAGCCCACCAAGCCGTTGGGGAGGTTATTACTGTTACACACACACACGCATGCACGCGCGCACACACGTATATGAGCAGGCACGCGCGCACACGTACTATCGGTCTCTCTCTCACAGTTCCCCCCACCCTCTCTCTCTCTCTCTCTCTCTCTCTCTCTCTCTCTCTCTCTCTCTCTCTCTCTCTCTCTCACGCACACAAACACAAGCACACACGCGCACGCACGCATACACACGACGCACACACACACACACACACACACACACACACACACACACACACACACACACACACACACACACACACACAGACACACACGGTCGGCCTCTCTCCACTCTCTCTCTCTCTCTCTCTCTCTCTCTCACACACACACACACACACACACACACACACACACACACACACACACACACACACGCACACACAAAGAAAGTGTGGTTTAAGATTCTAATATAAACAGTTGTTAGTAAAGTATATGTTGGTATAAGGTTAATCAATTGATAATATATAATAATAATAATGATATAACGATAATAATAATAATTCGTTTAATAATACGTGCCTTACCCTTTATTGCCCCCTGGGGATGCATAAAGTTTTCTTGAATCTTGAATCGTTATTATATTTAAACAATAAAAAATAAAAAATAAAAATTCACATTTAAATTAAGGAGTCATTTTAAGGCAATTTCTCTCGTTATTTAAACGGGGAACATGATCCCAAATAATGAGGGCCACCACTAGATGGCAGATACACCTCGCTTGACAGGAGCACCCAGGTTGCCAATGCCAACATGCCACAACTCTGTATAGCGCATGTTTGGCATTTAACCAAATCCTTATCCGAAAGCCAAAGTGAATCTTCTCAAATTGATAATAGTTCACTTGTCTGAAAAGATTCATTCACTGGTCTCAGACAAATCGACGTACACCTTAATAACGTTTTGCATTACCACAACATTTTGTATCTTTCACCTTTGTGAGATTTTCCTTGTTTACCCAAAACGATGTGGGCACATATAAAGGGCAAGGGTTGCAATTTGGCATTGTTGGTGCAATTCATTTTGTTGTTTTGATTTTAATTTGAGAAGGCTTTTTTATGTTGTCCCAAATAACTCTTGACAGTTTTTTAATGACTGTAATAAAGATATTTAATACCATCTATAAAAACGTATATTTAGTAGCAGGGTTTTCACAGACACACACACACACACACACACACACACACACACATACACACACACACACACACACACACACACACACACACACACACACACACACACACACACACACACACACACACACAGACACACACACACACACACACACACTGTGTGTGTCAATGGTAACATGCTGTACACTTTTATTGTGAAAACATTGCACCACACCCTAAATCGTGTAACAATGAACCCAGATGTTTCCAAGCAGCTCTGCTCCTGCCCATACCTGTATCCACATGCTGGAATCATCTCCCCTGCAGTTCAACCAGACCAGCTTTAACTCTTGGCTTTCAAGAATGCTTTGGAAAAGGGCTAGCATGTCTTTGTACGTGTTTTTGTGTGTGTGTGTGTGTGTGTGTGTGTGTGTGTGTGTGTGTGTGTGTGTGTGTGTGTGTGTGTGTGTGTGTGTGTGTGTGTGTGTGTGTGTTAACAAGGTAAGTACGTTTAGAGCAGAATAATATTGAAGGAGCAAATATTTAGAATGGAGTGCACACACACACACACACACACACACACATCTTAATGCGTGTGCCTGTGTGTGTGTGTGTGGTTCTCTGTGTTGATGTGTGAGTGTGTGTGTGTGTGTGTGTGTGTGTGTGTGTGTGTGTGTGTGTGTGTGTGTGTGTGTGTGTGTGCATGTGTGCATGTGTGTATGTGTCTTGTTGCCATGCATTACATCTGTCTCAGCCATGACCTTGTACACAAAGAGGAACAGCTTAAGGTAGGCCTGCATAACTCTAGGGATGAGGAAATGTTTACACTAGCGCACACTCAGATAAACACTTCCACCACCAATGAAAGACTCGAAAACCCTGCATGTCATTAAAGGCATCCCTGACCGAATCCAACGCATCGTATTCCTCACAGGGTGTGTGTTTGTGTGTTTGTGCGTGTGTGTGTGTGTGAGTGTTTAATTCTTCCTACTGATACTTCAACTTAACGTAACAGATGTTCTCTTCTTGTGACCCCATAAAATGCACAGTTTGTGATCAATGCCCAACTGGCCAGCTCCTTTAAGACAGTGTGGGCATGTCATTGTTTATTAACGGGGACCAGGGAGGGGGGGAGGGGCTGACCCACAATACCCAGTGGGAGGGGGCTTGAAGATAAGTATCAACTCTCAGTTTATAAAGGCCCAAGCTGGCAATCAGCAGAAGTCTTTAAATCCTCCAATATAGAAATGTACTGGCTCTACCTGTCCAGAATAGTGCTAGGGCTCTACCTGTCCAGAATAGTGCTAGGGCTCTACCTGTCCAGAATAGTGCTAGGGCTCTACCTGTCCAGAATAGTGCTAGGGCTCTACCTGTCCAGAATAGTGCTAGGGCTCTACTTGTTCTAGATACAGAATAGTGCTATGGCTCTACCCAACCTAGATACAGAATAGTCATATGGCTCTACCCGTCGAAGCAACCCAGTCGCCAAGAAAAAACGTTGACGGTGTACGTTTCCATGAACACTGGATACGTTGCATTTCAACGTAAAAAATAGCGTGTTATACCTACAGTATCCACGCGTGCCGCTGTGGAGGCGGCTTTCGGGGTTTGGGTTTCACGGCTTTCGCGGCAAATTGTGGACACGATTGTTTAGGGGGGGGGGGGGACACGTTAGTTGAAGGGGGGACGACGACGACGACGACACGTTTGTTGAGGGGGGGGGGGGGGGACACGTTTGTAGGGGGGGGGGCACGCTCGACAACGACAGTTGGTTTTTATTGAACGCTCGACAACGAGAGTTGGTTTTTATTGAACAAGACTTCAACACGGAACAGCTGCACGAAACGATGGTCACGTCACTCTCGGTGACGGTGTCGACAACAATGAACACACGAACAATGTTAATAGAACAACACACAACCACATAACATCCCGAACCCATCAACCCCACTTAATCCTAACAACAAAACAAGTTAACAAAAGCCCCATTTGTCAACTGACAACCCCAATTCCCAGAATCCCCCGCGGCTCCGGAACACGGCGTAGCTTATATTAATCTTTATTATCTGAATGGGAAATGCAATATTTTAGGACAGATACACCATTAAACGCGTTTCTAATGACATTTCTAGCGAGAAATGTACATTTTCCTTACATAATCTTCAGTCAGTGAATGTGTATGATCTTTATTAATCTTTATTATCTGAATGGGAAATGCAATATTTTAGTAAGTAAGTAAGTAAGTACGTTTTATTTATAGAGCACATTTACACACAGCATACACTGACCAAAGTGCTGTACAATAAGATAAAAATAATAATGATAATTAAAAATAACAATAATAATAAATAAAGATAAAAAGTGAATAAAATACAACAACACAACAATACATAGAGGTCATAATAATGCAAAGGGGGAACATTCATTTCCAGGGCATACCACACAGACATGAACAGGAGGTAGGCTAAAAAGGTCAAGGGGCAAGGAAGGCCAGGGAGTAGAGGTGGGTTTTTAGCCTAGATTTGAAGGCAGAAATGGAGGGGGCGGATCTAATGTCCAGGGGGAGCTGGTTCCACAGACGTGGAGCAGCAATGGCAAAGGCTCTATCACCTCTCTGCTTGAGCCGTGAGTGTGGCACATACAGAAGCCCTTTGTTAGAGGATCTGAGGGACCTTTGGGCAGAGTGGGGCTGAACAAGCTCAGTGATATAGGCCGGGGCCAGCCCATTGAGTGCCTTATAAACAAATAAAACAATTTTAAATTGGATCCTAAAAATAACTGGGAGCCAGTGCAAGGAGGCCAGAATGGGTGTGATGTGCTCGTGCCTCCTGGTGCCAGTTAAAAGACGCGCAGCTGCATTTTGGACCAGCTGCAGACGTCTGAGTGAGGATTGGGGGAGGCCAAGGTAGAGGGAATTGCAATAATCCAGCCGTGATGTAATAAAGGCATGGATAACTATCTCGAGGTCGTTGTGAGGTCGTTGTGGGATAGGAAGGATTTGAGGCGGGAGATCACTCTGAGCTGGTAAAAACTATTTTTGACTACAGTGCTGATCTGTTTGTCAAGACAGAGTTCAGAGTCGAGGATGACACCAAGGTTTCTAGCATGGGGTTTGACAAGAGGCGTGAGGTGACCTAAGTTTGACAGTGCAGTGTGTCTTGCCTTGGAGGGACCAAAAATTATGACTTCAGTCTTGTCACCATTTAGCTGGAGGAAGTTGTTAGCCATCCAGTTTCTGATGTCTTCAAGACAGACCAGGAGAGATTGGATGGAGTCCCTAGATTTTAAGGGCAAGTACAGCTGCGAATCATCGGCATAGAGGTGAAAAGAGATCTTATGCTTTCTAATAATGTCACCCAGTGGGAGCATATACAGGCTGAAGAGCATGGGACCCAGGATGGACCCCTGGGGGACCCCATATGAGACAGGGGCGGATGATGACGAGAACTGACCAATAGAGACAGAGAAAGTCCTATGTTTAAGGTAAGAGCTGAACCAGAGTAGTGCAGTCTCCCTAATGCCCATCTGCTGGTCCAGGCGGGTGAGGAGGATGTTGTGATCTACAGTATCAAAAGCAGCACTGAGGTCAAGTAGTATTAAGATGGCATTATCACCAGAGTCCAGAGTGAGGAGGAGATCATTGGTTACTTTGAGCAGGGCTGTTTCGGTGCTGTGAAGGGATCTAAAACCTGATTGAAGAGGTTGAAGTATGTTGTGGGTGGTCAGAAAGGGAGTCAACTGAGACAGAACAGCTTTTTCTAGGACTTTAGAGATAAAAGGAAGCTTAGAGATGGGAGGGTAATTTTTCAGGCATTTAGCATCAAGGTTGTGTTTCTTTAACAGGGGATGGACAACCGCATGTTTAAAACATGAGGGGACAGTGCCAGATGTACGGCATGAGTTTAGAATTATTTGAATTGAAGGGCCAACTGCATCAAAAACATCCTTAATGATAGAGGAGGGAATGGCATCATGGGGGAATGCAGTGGGTTTCATGTGCAATACTAATTCCCGCAGTTCAGAGAGAGAAATGGGCTGAAATTGGTTAAAAATAACTGGTGTACCAAAGTAATCAGGTGGAGTGGGTGATGGGGATTTAGGACCGATTCACCGTTAAACGTGTTTCTAATAACATTTCTAGCGAGAAATATACTTTTTACTTGCATAATCTTCAGTCAGTGATTGTGTCTGATCTTTAGTTTTATAGTTATTAGGATTTGATCGGCTCGCTCGCATGTTTCAACGACGTCAGGTTTCGCTAAACTAGCAGCTCATGTGCTTCCTGCGTTTGTGTTATTAAACTGTTACTTTATGTAACTTTTAATGATATCATCTTGTTAGAAACACGTATATCTGAGAGCCAACCCAGTCGCCAAAAGCATACGTTGACAGTGTACGTTTCGTGAACACTGGATTACGTCGCATTTCAACATAAAATAGCGTGTTATAACACACACACACGCACGCACACACACACAAGCACACACACGCACACGCACGCACAGACACACAGACACACAGACACACACACACACACACACACACACACACACACACACACGCACACGGTGCATTTCGCTGCTAAAGCAACAACAAAAAAATATTCCCTCAAATATTATTACTAAAGAACCGTTTTCCAAAGAACGAAATGTAAACCAATGCATTCTGAATGGGAGTGTTTCTCCGATTTTTCCATGCTACACAGAACGAAATGTAAACCCATGCAAATAAAGACTTCATGGTCATAATAATTTAAATATCATTAATCTCCTGAGTGTGTTGGGTGGTATTCTATTTTTTTCAACGGGGCTGCATCCAGTCACTTGACCGTCATGGTTGCTATGGTGGTTGCTATCGACCGCCCCCTCTAATCCTTACATGGCTCTAAAAACCACGCGGCAAAGGAGCTGCCGTAAATTGCGTTGTTTTTGTCGTAAACTGGGGTCCGACGGTTAAAAAATAGACAGATATTCCGAGGTATCCTTAAAAGGCAGCTTGGATGTTTTTATTTTCTGCAGTTTAGACTTCTTCTATAACCTATTTTTGAAAGCAAAACACCAAGTTCATTGATTTAACGAGGCAGGGTTATTTGAAACAATTTATTCAATAAATATTTGTGAGAGGTCATTCCTTCTCCTGAGTTTGCTTCCTATTTATGTCTAGTGTACACCCCTACTGTCCAAAAGCATCCCCCCCCCCTCCCCATATGGATTTGGAGAGTTGTTGCCACGTCCCAGTGGTGGAAGTATCATATAATATGAAAGAGGGCATTCAATTATACTACAATGATCAATTAGGAGGCCGAAGCCCTAAAGGAAGTGACGCAATAGGTGACTGAGACGAGAACATTTAAGTAAACTGTACCTTGGGGTCTCTTATATATCAAAGGGGGTTTCAAAGGACGCATACGCTTCAACCTGTGGCTCCAGCCCTACAGGAAATGACTCAGCAAGTGCTCCATCTCGTTGCACCTGCACCCAGCGGCTCGCTTGCAAGATTTTGGCCTGAAGTTCTTCCCAGACCTATACCCTAACAGTCCAACATGCATATCTGAGAATCAGGCCTCTCTTCAATAATGACAAAATGTTATGAGAGAAATACAGATTCACTTTTTGTTATCTCATAAGCGGCGTGGTGCCGGCTCCTTTTGACCTTTTGACCCCAGACTTCAAAGACGTGGCCACAGGCCAGCTGTGTCTACACACATTAAGCCACAAATGTACACCTCCATCCCGCAAAAAATGGGGCCTAGAAACTAACCTCTGTCTTATGTACATTGACTGTACTGTTGGAGGTCACGCCCCTTTTCCGGCCTTTTCGAGATAGCGGGATGCTAAAATGTTTACACACATTTCCCGGGGCCGCGAGAACGACATATCCAAGATTTGTAGTTCTAGCCCATAGAGAAAAAAAGTATTCCCAAATGGACTGTCATTTGGACAAAGCCCCTTCAGAAGTGTTGCCTGCGAGACCTAATGGTTCAGAATGTGGTGGAAAAACAGCTTTTGAGATAGGAAGGTCCTACCGCCCTGAAATTTGAATACCATATTCTAGGGCCTAACTGGGACCCCCGCACCGAAACTTGGCCCGGTCGGACCCCGAGTGCAGGAAGGGGGGGCCTGGACTTTCATAATCTTCGCTCGGTGAATGTAAAGGATGTTTGGTCGGATGTTATGACGAAGAATCATAATGTGAATGGGAATATTCTATTAATGTCTTGATATCATCTTTCGTCT
The DNA here is from genome assembly GCF_031168955.1 of Gadus macrocephalus. NCBI lineage: Eukaryota > Metazoa > Chordata > Actinopteri > Gadiformes > Gadidae > Gadus > Gadus macrocephalus. The sequence goes on along the minus strand of NC_082382.1, from coordinate 4,470,028 downwards.
CAACACTTCTGCTGCAGCCGCTTAAAGTCTCACTCCGAGAACCTTAAAATATGAATCAATCCATTAGAAGTATGAAAATATCTTCCCGGTCGTGCAACAGGGCAAACAAGGTGTCCTTTGACATCTACGTTTCGAGACGATTGCAACAGTGCCACACATGATCATATTTGAATATGTTTCGGGGTAGTAATTAGCTGTCGATTTTGGAGGCCTTTATCAATAATGACCAGCTATAGATTTGCTTCCCGATGGAGATTTTTGACAAATTACATGTTAATTAGCATCTACACGTTAAGCTGAGTCCAATGAGATCAAGCTCGCCCTCTTGCTACACCGAGATCATGTCCTAGACCTAGGTGTACCATGTAAAATACATGTTACCATTAGCTAGAGTGTCATGCTTGGTGTCATTGAACTCAGCTCAACGTGTAGATGCTAAATAACATGTCATTTGTCACAATTTTTTATCGGGAAGCAAATCAATAGCTGCTCATTATTGATTAAGGCCTTCAATTTCGACAGCTAATTACTACCATTAAACATGTTCGAATATGCTCATGTGTGGCACCGTTGCAATCGCCTGGAGGCGTAGATGTTGAAGGACACCTTGTTCGTCCTCCTACGCCACCGGGAAGATATTTACATGCTTCTGATTGACTAATGAATTGATTCAGCTATTCCCCCAGAAGTCTGGGGTCAAAAGGTCAAAAGGAGACGGCACCAGCCCCGTTGAAAAAAATAGAATACCACCCAACACACTCAGGAGATTAATGATATTTAAATTATTATGACCATGAAGTCTTTATTTGCATGGGTTTACATTTCGTTCTGTGTAGCATGGAAAAATCGGAGAAACACTCCCATTCAGAATGCATTGGTTTACATTTCGTTCTTTGGAAAACGGTTCTTTAGTAATAATATTTGAGGGAATATTTTGTTGTTGTTTTAGCAGCGAAATGCACCGTGTGCGTGTGTGTGTGTGTGTGTGTGTGTGTGTGTGTGTGTGTGTGTGTGTGTGTGTGTGTGTGTGTGTGTCTGTGTGTGTCTGTGCGTGCGTGTGCGTGTGTGTGCTTGTGTGTGTGTGTGTGTGCGTGCGTGTGTGTGTGTGCTATTTTATGTTGAAATGCGACGTAATCCAGTGTTCACGAAACGTACACTGTCAACGTATGCTTTTGGCGACTGGGTTGGCTCTCAGATATACGTGTTTCTAACAAGATGATATCATTAAAAGTTACATAAAGTAACAGTTTAATAACACAAACGCAGGAAGCACGTGAGCTGCTAGTTTAGCGAAACCTGACGTTGTTGAAACATGCGAGCGAGCCGATCAAATCCTAATAACTATAAAACTAAAGATCAGACACAATCACTGACTGAAGATTATGCAAGTAAAAAGTATATTTCTCGCTAGAAATGTTATTAGAAACACGTTTAACGGTGAATCGGTCCTAAAATATTGCATTTCCCATTCAGATAATAAAGATTAGCCTAATAAAGATCATACACATTCACTGACTGAAGATTATGTAAGGAAAATGTACATTTCTCGCTAGAAATGTCATTAGAAACGCGTTTAATGGTGTATCTGTCCTAAAATATTGCATTTCCCATTCAGATAATAAAGATTAATATAAGCTACGCCGTGTTCCGGAGCCGCGGGGGATTCTGGGAATTGGGGTTGTCAGTTGACAAATGGGGCTTTTGTTAACTTGTTTTGTTGTTAGGATTAAGTGGGGTTGATGGGTTTGGGATGTTATGTGGTTGTGTGTTGTTCTATTAACATTGTTCGTGTGTTCATTGTTGTCGACACCGTCACCGAGAGTGACGTGACCATCGTTTCGTGCAGCTGTTCCGTGTTGAAGTCTCGTTCAATAAAAACCAACCCTCGTTGTCGAGCGTTCAATAAAAACCAACTCTCGTTGTCGAGCGTGCCCCCCCCCCCGCCTACAAACGTGTCTCCCCCCCCCCTCAACAAACGTGTCGTCGTCGTCGTCGTCCCCCTTCAACTAACGCCTCGTGCCCACTGCACCGTCAGTCAACGGACGTGGGAAGGCGTGGCTGACGGATGGGGGAGTAGTCTTTGCAGAGGCATACGTCAGCCAAGCCCAAGCATACGCGATCTGATTGGATGACGGAACCGTCGCTGCCGAAAAAGTTGAACATTTTTCAACTTTCTGACGGTGGCGAACGCTCCAACTGAACGGACGGATCCACAATGCATTGCGCGTCCTTCCCCATTCAAAGTCAATGGGCAACGGTCAACTGACGGAGGTAGTGGGCACGGGGCGTAACGTGTCCCCCCCCCCCCCCCCTACAACCCCCCCCCTCAACAAACGTGTCTCCCCCCCCCCCTCCCCGGTCAACAACAGTCTACCTCCCCCCCCCCCCTAAACAATCGTGTCCACAATTTGCCGCGAAAGCCGTGAAACCCAAACCCCGAAACCCGCCTCCACAGCGGCACGCGTGGATACTGTATAACACGCTATTTTTTACGTTGAAACGTATCCAGTGTTCATGGAAACGTACACCGTCAACGTTTTTTCTTGGCGACTGGGTTGGTCCTAGATACCGAATAGTCCTATTGCTCTACCTGTCCTAGATACAGAATAGTGCTCTGGCTCTACGAGGTACAGATGTTGGTCACTGATTGTCTCCGTTGGTTCTCCTCTCCGGGTAAAAACACCTTGAGCACACAGAAAGGTGATGTCATGCAAACAGCCAGCTTCCGGCTCTGCAGTGTCCAGAAAAGGGCTCTGTTCTGCAGAAGGAGTAATCAAACATTAAATGAAACCGTTTTAGTCAACAAACACAGGGGAATTTGACTCAGACTGGTAAATGCAGTGAGATCATGACAAGACATTGACAAACAAGAACCAAGAACCAAGAACTGCATGTGCTTACAGTAAATGGTGGTGTTTAGGAGGTCTTCAGGACTGTAAATTGAGGATCAGCTTTTTGTCCGCACAGGAAATCATTAGGGATTACGAAATGATGGGTTGTGAGTGTCTCACCCTAGCATACCACAAGGTTTAGACAACTTAATAAGCCACAAGGTTTGTGCTCAGCCATCGGTGACTGAGCCACATAGTCACTTCAAAGGAATGGCCATTGTGTGTGTGTGTGTGTGTGTGTGTGTGTGTGTGTGTGTGTGTGTGTGTGTGTGTGTGTGTGTGTGTGTGTGTGTGTGTGTGTGTGTCAATTGTAGGCCTCACCAATAGGCCATATGTTAGTGTAAACCAAGGCTTAAACCCAACAGCCCTATCAGTACTGACATTACTTAGCTCCTCCCCTTTAAAAGGTGAACTATAGGCCAGTGAGCCGTGCATGTATGCAATACTGACACACACTCACACTCACACACACACACACACACACACACACACACACACACACACACACACACACACACTGGCCTTATCGATGGCCCCTCCCTCTTCTCCCTGTATTTACCATCTCTTTTATTTGCCATCCTTTCATTCTCTGACATTTCGATACCTCCCATTTCAAACAGAGCAGTTGGGCAGTGGATGTGAGTGAGTGTCTTTGTGTGTGTGTGGGTGGTGGTTTAGTTGATGTGTTTGTGTTTGGGTTGTGGGTGGTGGTGGTGGTGGTGGTATAGGTTTGTAGTCAGGGTATCATCAGGGCTTAGTCAACCTATGCTAAGCTGTGTTTCGACATAGCATTCATTCATAACTACCCCAATCCCAGTTTACGCACAAACCAAACCAACACAAAACACACACGCACGTACGCAGTCAGGCATACACAAAACACACACACACACACACACACACACACACACACACACACACACATACACACACACACACACACACACACACACACACACACACACACACACACACACACGCACAACCACACACGCACACACACACACACACCCACACACACGCATACAAACATACAGAGATTACTATCTAAAACCACCCAAAGTAATAATTATGTGCTTTTAGTATGGTCTTCTTTGCCTTCGCTGTTCTGGAGGAAGGGAATCTCAACATATTTGAAAAAAAATAAAAAGCCATACAGAATCTAGGTCAACATGAGCAAGTTAAGGCAAGCTGAATGTCTTCACTGTGTTGAGCTTCCATCTTCTGTTGCACAGTTCAGTGAGCTATCTGATGCTTACAGAACAGTCTGTGATGTTGGTGGTATCTCTGGTGAGCTCTTCTCATGGGTCATGCTCTACAGTAACAAAAGAGTGCATGTGTAACTCAAAGCCCAGTCTGTGGGTGTGTCTTGTGTTGATGCAGCATTGGAGTGACAGATGGATGTAAACACTGGTTTACTGTTCCTTAGCAGCCAGGTTAATGGTTATCTATGCAGCATATAGCAACAAAGGGTGTGTGCCCCTGAGTCCATGTGGGTGGTCACGGAATGTGGCCGGTTTTCACAAAGTGTCTGGGTTGACGACACCAGCAGTTGAAGACCCTACTCAAGAGCAAAGCCGTGCAGAGACCTTTAGAGGGGCAGGGGTTCTGATTCAAAAAAGGGTACATGGAACAGGATTTATTAACAATAATCTCTATTTTATTTTTAATAACGAATTACCCTTTTTCAGACAAAATGTATTGAGTAATCTTACATACAATCTTACACAGTAGTATCCATACTATATCCCTACAGACAATAATACTAAATCCACAATTTAACCTACATTTACAACAAAAAATGAAACATGGGGCCTTACATCAGACTTCATTCACATGCATAAAAAAAATGTTATTCAAACAAAATGTAATTTTACATACAGTATTAATACTATAGAAAAGGCTCTATCAAATTTTACATAATACTAAATTCACAATAATGTACACCTTAGAATGAAATATGGAGCCTTACATCAGACTACATTCACACAAATATTATC